>NC_057810.1:647938069-647940300 GCF_018294505.1 Triticum aestivum
CCACATAAACACAGACGCGTGGATGCCTATTGGTCCCGGTTGGTGCCACCAACCGGGACCAAAGGCCCTCCTGCCTGGGCTCAAGGGACAGGCCACGTGGAGGCCCTTCTGTCCCGGTTCTGGATTGAACCGGGACTAAAGGGGTCAGGGCATTAGTACCGACCCTTTAGTCCCGGTTCATGAACCGGGACTAAAGGCCCTCACCAACCGGGACAATAGGCCCTTTTTCTACTAGTGCTTGCCTGAAATCCCGCAAGGAAGAAGAACGAGTCCATGAAGAAGATGAACGGAGGAAGCCACGAAGACGAACCAAGCGTAGACGAACGAATCCTCACGATCGCAACGAAACAGGAAGTATCGAGAAGAAGCACACAACATGGTAAACACACCACACATGAACAAGGCATGATGCACAACCAAGCATGATGCAAGACAAGACTACATGAAGCTACTCATGGCAAGAGATGATGCAAGCAAGAGCAACACATCAAGACAAGTTTAAATGCGGCCGGGAACAACATATAACAATTCCGGTAAGTCCTCATATGCAAATTTCGAAATTGGTCCAGATCTGAATAAACCTTATGTTCAAGTTGTTAAACAGCAAGCTAAAAAGCACCAAGATGATCTAAACGAAATTCTAGTCAAGTTACATATAAAGTTCATTAGATTCGGAGCTACGGCCTAGAAGATATGAGCAAAACAAGATAAACATGGCATTGATGCAAAATGCACCCAAACATCAAGCAAAAACCTCAAAACAAGGATGCAACATGATAATATGAAGCTATATGCAAAAACAAGCAAGTTTCATATAGAGCACACTCAAAACGGAGCAACGGTGCAACACATACACTCTATACAAGTCATAACAACAATCTGTCCAAAACAGCAACTAGGCATATTGCAAACATCAAAACAACATGCCAGAGGACCTCAACATAATAACAAAAGGCATGAGCATGAAGTACAGGTAAAGCATAACAAAACATGAACACTGATCTATCTCCAGAAATCACTAGATCATGCTCAAAAAGACATGACGAGATTGCAAATAATAACAGTTTCAGACTCTAGCAGAAATAACATCAGGTTGCAATGTTTAGAGCTATCAAACAACATGTTACAGGAACTTAACATGGCAAACAAAGGCCTGGCATGAATCTACTAATTGCATAGAACAAAAGTTCCTTACTGACCATAAGCCAAAAAGGATCAAAAGATATGATGGCACCCATGTAAAGATAGCAAGTTATAATATAGATTCAAACATGGCAGGAACAGAATTAAGTAGGCATGTTGGTGAGCTTGAACCACTCACTACAGAGCAATACATGGCATGGGAAGGCAACCAACAGTAAGAAGACATGTTTGAGCAGCTAAGCATGGCAAGAGAAAGTTCATAGGGTGCATGGATCACTAACAATAAGCATGGAAGCAACCGAACTTAATGTTAACAGGCTGACAACAACATTATTTAGCAACTTTGGAGCATGAAAAAAATAAGCTAAAGCAAGCTATAAATGCAACCAGGGGCATGGATGGATAGAGCATAACCATATGTACAAAACACCTTTAGTGAAGTATCTCAAAATATGCATGGATCTCTCTGTAGCAACAAGTTTACATGGCATAAAAATAACAGCAGAACAGGGACTGAAATCAGCAACAACAAGTACCCTGCTTAGCAAGCTCGATGCACTCAGCATACAAATCACAAAAATACATGGATAGCACCTCTGGAAAGATGGCATGGCATAGATCAAAACACATGTAGACATCAACCTCATAGGATGCACACATCAATCATGGCAAAAATGACAAATGAGCATGTTATAACAGTTTCAGCAGATTAACAGCAACATGCACTCTTCCAACAGCATTTCGGGCACCAAGATGAGCTCAAATGAAAATGATGCAATGGAACGGAGTGAAGAACACGTTGAGACAAACAATTTGACATATTGCACGCACTAATCGGAGCTACGGATGCAGAGATACAATACGATTAACATGGCATGATTATGACAAAAACTTCGGGACTTAGGCGTTTTGGGGAAGGGGAAAAGTCAACCTCATAGCACGGATTTCGAGGATGACAGGAGACTCGCCGGAGATGGGGCCGGAGGTGGCCGGGGAGGCGCGGGGAGGTAGCCCCGGACCGGATCCTGCCGGATCCGGCCGGCGGCGGGCGCGGGAGGCGCGCGGGGAGGCGCGGGGCGCGGATGGCC
>NC_057810.1:647940756-647947053 GCF_018294505.1 Triticum aestivum
CGGCGGGGAGCGCCACGTGGCGGTCCCGGATTCGTCGGGCGGCGGCGGCGGACGCGTCCGGTCCGAGACGGACATGTTCGGCGCGGCGCGGAGGGGGAAATTAGGGTTGGACTACGCGAAAAATCCGGGAGGGACACATATTTATAGGTAGAGGGAGCTAGGAGAGTCCAAATGAGGAGCGATTTTCGCCCACACAATCATGATCGAACGACCGAGGGCATTGAGGGGAGTTTGCTGGGTTTTGGGCCACTTTGGAAGGGGTGTTGGGCTGCAACAAAAGAGGGCTTTTACGGTTACCCGGTTAACCGTTGGAGTACCAAACGACCTCCGAATGACACGAAACTTGACAGGCGGTCTACCGGTGCTATACCAAGGCCGCTTGGTAAACCTCGGACCATTCTGAGAAAGTTTAATACCTACTCACAACAGGAGACCAAAGGGGGACGCCGGAGGGCATAGGAGTGCCGGATTGCAAAACGGACAACGGGGAAAAAGCTCAGATGCATGAGACGAACACGTATGCGAAATGAAATGCACATGATGACATGATAAAATGCAACATGCAAGCAAATGACATGGCAACGACGGCGAATAACTAGCAGACACCTGGCGCATCGAATCCGGGGCGTTACAACACTCCTCCACTAACAAGAGATCTCGTCCTGAGATCTTAGGACCGAGACGGAAGGGAAAAGGGATGAGGTGAAGCAAGAACTCAAGAGAAGAATCAAATAATCGAGAGCACTCGAGAAGAACGACGAGAATGACGAGAATCGAAAACGCACGGACTCAGGTAGACTATGGAACAACTCATTCTAACCGGAGTGGTTAGAATGAGAAAAGAAACGAATAAGACTGAAACGATTTAGAGAGCGCTCCGACAGAAGATGGAAGGAAAAGAACATGAACTTCACAAGATGGAATGACACTGGATGAACTCTTGAAGAATGATTTAAATCATGAAGAACCACCATGAAGAACTCCGGTGACAAAAAGGATGATGAGATAGAATGAAGGATGAAAGAATAAGATTAAATCTTACGATGATTTAGATGGAGGTTCCGACGAAATGGTCGTGGAAAATTTGAACTCCGGAAAAGAAAAGATGAAACACTTGGAACAAGAATTTATTGACCAAGAACAAACTCCGAAGAAAGGGATTAATCACTTGGATGAAACAAGAATAAGATTTATTGTATGCTTATCCTTCATCAAATTAAATTGATGACACGCAATGGACTTTGCATACTACTTATTCTTCTTGAAAAGGATTACGGGGGAATATAGCACAAAACTTGAGAAAGTCTTCATGAACCACCGGTAGGATTGAAAGAACGAATGGATTAAAATGATAATGAAGGAGAAAGAATCTTGAACGAACCACCGTAAGAATTTGGAAATGACTGATGAAAGAGAATAAATCATCGGGAAGAATTAGAAGAACAAATATGCTTGAGGGGATTTAGATGCAAAAGAACGAAGAGATCATGAGCTGATTAAAGAACACTTGAATGAAGCACAAGGATAAATAGAGAACAATAACTGGAATGATGGCCTCCGGTGAAAGAAACAGGATAACAACTTCTGAAATACTCCGGATGGATGAAAAGAATTTGCATGACTTGAAACAATTTGATAGGATAACATCGAGCTAGCACCGCGAATCTCCGGGGAACGGACAAGATTTACAGGAAACTCTTCTGCGATCTTCAAATGACGACGAGAAACACCACCAAAATTACTGAGATACTTCGGGAGAATGAAAAGCAAAGAGGTTGAGCCAACAATGAAAAGAGTTTGAAATTGATCTTGGAGAAGGCATGTGACTGATGGAATTCATTCTTACGTCACACTTGAAAAGAATTGAGAATAACTCCCGGGGAATTAGAAGAGTCAGGTAAGATCCTGGGAAAAGACCTTTGGGTTAGGGCCCACTAAAGAGATAACACCGTTGGAAAGGTATGATGAACAGATAGATGATGCACCGGAACAATTGAAATATTTGAACAAGGTGACAACCTCGAATTAATTGGAACATTGACGAATCTCCTGAGATGTCTTGAACACTCTGGAAGGATAAACTGGCGAGAGGCGAACAAGCAAAGGGGACACTTGATCCGAGGAAAATAATATAATCACTACCGAAGAACTTGAATTGAATCCACCGGAAAAGAAAAAGAGATGAAGAATGTCCACCGAGACGAGAATTCACCGGTTGAAATAATTGAGGGAAGACTGAAGAGGCTCCGTACAAATGAAATTGATGCTCGAAAAGACTTAGACTCCGGGAAGAAGAGGGTGGGAGGGTGGAAAACAAAGGCAACTTGGAAGGGGAAAACCGACAAATATCTTGAAGAGAAAAACACCGGTTGAAATAATTAAGGAAAGAAAGCAAAGACTTCGCACGAGTAGAATGGATACTCGAATACGGACTCCGGTTCCGAGAAGAAGAACAGGGAGGGCAGGTGGGAAAGAAAACAACTAAGGATTGAACTTGGCAACGATGAAGAGAGTCGAGTCGACTTGACGAGAAATGCACCGGATGAAAAGAGCTGAGAACCACGATCGAAAAAACCAACTGCGTGATCCTAAAGAAAAATTTGAATGGGAAGAGGAGTAATTCAAAACACCTACGTCAAGATTCCTCACCAGAGCGACGAAGGGGCTGAGGAGTAAAAAGAATTCCTACTCTCCGATATAACTAGACTCCGAAAACAGTTTTCTACTAGACTCAACAACGGCCAAACTACATGATCAATCAAGGGGCTCCTAGGGTCGGTCGAGGCTCTGATACCAACTTGTCACGCCCAATATGCAACCCTATCCAAAAGGAAACTCGAAGGTCCCACCAAGGATAGACCCGCATATTGGAACGCTTTTGCAAGGTGGATATCATTACATCAACATTTCAATATAGATGGGGATACATCCAATACATACAATGACACATGCATACAACAATACAACATACAAGAACAACATCCGACTACGGATGAATCATAAACAAAAACTCAAACGACATCCACCCTGCTAGCCCAGGCTGCCGACCTGGAACCTATCCCTTGATGGAAGAAGAAGCAGAAGAAGAACTCAACGCAAGCAAGCATCGCTCTCGCGTCATGATCATCGCATAACCTGTACCTGCAACTGTTGTTGTAGTAATCTGTGAGCCACGAGGACTCAGCAATCCCATTACCATGGGTATCAATACTAGCAAAGCTTAAAGGGAAAGGAAGGGGTAAAGTGGTGAGGTTGCAGCAGCGACTAAGCATATATGGTGGCTAACATACGCAAATGAGAGCGAGAAGAGAAGCAAAGGAATGGTCGTGAAGCTAGCAATGATCAACAGGTGATCCTGAACACCTACTTACGTCAATCATAACACAGAAACCGTGTTCACTTCCTGGACTCCGCCGAGAAGAGACCATCACGACTACACACGCGGTTGATGCGTTTTAATTCAGATCTGGTGTCAAGTTATCTACAACCGGACATTAACAAATTCCCATCTGCCTATAACCGCAGGCACGGCTTTCGAAAGATTATACCCTGCAGGGGTGTCCCAACTTAGCCCATGATAAGCTCTCGCGATCAACGAAGGATATTCCTTCTCCTAGGAAGACCCGATCAGACTCGGAATCCCGGTTTACAAGACATTTCGACAATGGTAAAACAAGACCAGCAAAGCCGTCCGATGCGCCGACAATCCCGATAGGAGCTGCACATATCTCGTTCTCAGGGCAACACCGGATAAGTCAAGCTACGAGTAAAACCAACCCTCAAGTTGCCTAGAGGTGGCCCCGCAGGCTGCTCGGTTCGGACCAACACTTAGACAAGCACTGGCCCGGGGGGGGGGGGCTAAAATAAAGATGACCCTCGGGTTAATTACTCCCAAGGGAAATGTAGGTGGTGGTGAGGCAAATGGTAAAATCAAGGTTGGGCCTTGCTGGAGGAGTTTTATTCAAAGCGAACTGTCAAGGGGGTCCCATAAATCACCCGACCGCGTAAGGAACGCAAAATCCGGGAACATAACACCGGTATGACGGAAACTAGGGCGGCAAGAGTGGAACAAAACACTAGGCATAAGGCCGAGCCTTCCACCCTTTACCAAGTATATAGATGCATTAATAAAAGAAGAGATATTGTGATATCCCAACAAAATCCTGTCCACCATGGAGCAATCTTCAACTTCACCTGCAACTAACAACACTATAAGAGGGGCTGAGTAAAAGCGGTAACATAGCCAAACAATGGTTTGCTAGGAGGGCTGTCAAAGGTTAGAGGTTCATGGCAATTTGGGAGGCTTGAGGAGCAAAAGATAGGTAACGCAGCATGGCGATAGAACGAAGCAACTAGCATAACAATGATAGTAGTGAGATCCAGGGTAGCGGTCATCTTGCCTGAAATCCCACAAGGAAGAAGAACGAGTCCATGAAGAAGATGAACGGAGGAAGCCACGAAGACGAACCAAGCGTAGACGAACGAATTCTCACGATCGCAACGAAACAGGAACTATCGAGAAGAAGCAGACAACATGGTAAACACACCACACATGAACAAGGCATGATGCACAACCAAGCATGATGCAAGACAAGACTACATGAAGCTACTCATGGCAAGAGATGATGCAAGCAAGAGCAACACATCAAGACAAGTTTAAATGAGGCCGGGAACAACATATAACAATTCCGGTAAGTCCTCATATGCAAATTTAGAAATTGGTCCAGATCTGAATAAACCTTATGTTCAAGTTGTTAAACAGCAAGTTAAAAAGCACTAAGATGATCTACACGAAATTCTAGTCAAGTTACATATAAAAGTTCATTAGATTCGGAGCTACGGCCTAGAAGATATGAGCAAAACAAGATAAAGATGGCATTGATGCAAAAATGCACCCAAACATCAAGCAAACACCTCAAAACAAGGATGCAACATGATAATATGAAGCTACATGCAAAAACAAGCAAGTTTCATATAGAGCACACTCAAAACGGAGCAACGGTGCAACACATACACTCTATACAAGTCATAACAACAATCTGTCCAAAACAGCAACTAGGCATATTGCAAACATCAAAACAACATGCCAGAGGACCTCAACATAATAACAAAAGGCATGAGCATGAAGTACAGGTAAAGCATAACAAAACATGAACACTGATCTATCTCCAGAAATCACTAGATCATGCTCAAAAAGACATGGCGAGATTGCAAATAATAACAGTTTCAGACTCTAGCAGAAATAACATCAGGTTGCAATGTTTAGAGCTAATGGCAAACAAAGGCATGGCATGAATCTACTAATTGCATAGCACACAAGTCCTTTACTGACCATAAGCCAGAAAGGATAAGAAGATATGATGGCACCCATGTAAACATAGCAAGTTATAATACAGATTCAAACATGGCAGGAACAGAATTAAGTTGGCATGTTGGTGAGCTTGAACCACTCACTACAGAGCAATACATGGCATGGAAAGGCAACCAACAGTAAGAAGACATGTTTGAGCAGCTAAGAATGGCAAGAGCAAGTTCATAGGGTGCATGGATCACTAACAATAAGCATGGAAGCAACTGAACTTAATGTTAACAGGCTGACAGCAACATTATTTAGCAACTTTGGAGCATGAAAAGAATAAGCTACAGCAAGCTATAAATGCAACCAAGGGCATGGATGGATAGAGCATAACCATATGTACAAAACACCCTTACTAAAGTATCTCAAAATATGCATGGATCTCTCTATAGCAACAAGTTTACATGGCATAAAAATAACAGCAGAACAGGGACTGAAATCAGCAACAGCAAGTACCCTACTTAGCAAGGTCGATGCACTCGGCACACAAATCACAAAAATACATGGATAGCACCTCTGGAAAGATGGCATGGCATAGATCAAAACACATGTAGACATCAACCTCATAGGATGCACACATCAATCATGGCAAAAATGACAAATGAGCATGTTATAACAGTTTCAGCACATTAATAGCAACATGCACTCTTCCAACAGCATTTCGGGCATGAAGATGAGCTCAAATGAAAATGACGCAATGGAATGAAATGAAGTACTCGTTGAGACGAACAATTTGACATATTACACACACGAAACGGAGCTACGGGTGCAAAAGATACAATGCGATGAACATGGCATGATTATGACAAAAACTTCGGGATAGGCGTTTTGGGGAAGGGGCAAAGTCAACCTCGTAGCACGAATTTCGAGGACGACCGGAGACTCGCCGGAGACGGCGCCGGAGGTGGCCGGGGAGGCGCGGGGAGGTGGCCCCGGAGCAG
>NC_057810.1:647947536-648177649 GCF_018294505.1 Triticum aestivum
GGGCCCGGGCGGGCCGGCGGCGGCTGGCGGCGGGGAGCGCCACGTGGCGGTCTCGGATTCGTCAGGCGGCGGCGGCGGACGCGTCCGGTCCGAGACGGACATGTCCGGCGCGGTGCAGAGGGGAAAATTGGGGTTGGACTGCGCGAAAAATCCGGGAGGGACACATATTTATAGGTAGAGGGAGCTAGGAGAGTCCAAATGAGGAGCGGTTTTCGCCCACACGATCGTGATCGAACGACCGAGAGCATGGAGGGTAGTTTGTTGGGTTTTGGGCGACTTTGGAAGGGGTGTTGGGCTGCAATAAAAGAGGGCTTTTACGGTTACCCGGTTAACCGTTGGAGTACCAAACGACCTCCGAATGACACGAAACTTGACAGGCGGTCTACCGATGCTATACCAAGGCCGCTTGGCAAATCTCGGGCCATTCCGAGAAAGTTTAATACCCACTCACAACAGGAGACAAAAGGGGGACACTGGAGGGCATAGGAGTGCCGGATTGCAAAACGGACAACGGGGAAAAGCTCGGATGCATGAGACGAACATGTATGCAAAATGAAATGCACATGATGACATGATAAAATGCAACACACAAGCAAATGACATGGCAATGACGGCGAATAACTAGCAGACACCTGGCGCATTGAATCCGGGGCGTTATACCAGCCGCCACCGCCGCCGACGCTCTGGGCAACGAGCCCGCCCCAGAGACCCAACGCGGACCCGGCCAGCTTGGTCGGCGTCCGGCTCCAACCGACCCGGCCCCTCGGGGCCTGGCTGCCAGTTGACTCGGCCCGCACGCCATCGACGACGCCGACGCGCGCCATCGCCTCGATCAGCTCGCTCGCTCCCTGGCGGTGGAGGAGAGCGGCGCTATCGGGCTGGCGTGCTTCGGCCCACGCATCCGGGAGGAGCCCTTTCCGAAAGGGTGAGTCCTCCCCCGCGACACCCCAAGTACAATGGGGCCGTGAAGCCAGAAGACTGGCTCACTGACTACATCACGGCCATTGGCATCACCGGCGCCAATCGTCGTCTAGTCGTGCGCTACGCACCGCTCATGCTCCAGGGGTCGGCCCGCACGTGGTTGAATAGTCTGTCGATGGGCAGCATCAACGCGTGGGTCGATTTCGAGGAGGCCTTTGTCCACAACTTCACGGGGGCCTACAAGCGACCCGGTCACCCTAGCTAGCTCGCCATGTGCGTGCAGAGGCCGATGGAGACAGGTCGCGAGTACCTCGCGCACTGGACCGAGCTCCGAAACAGCTGCGAGGGCGTCCATGAAGTCCAGGCGATCCAATACTTCGTCAGCCGGTTCCGAGACGGCACCCTCCTCAAGCACAAGCTCTTACGCTCTGAGCCAGCCACCATGGTCGTGCTCATGGTGACGGCGAACAAGTACGCCAATGCCGACTCCGCCTCGAAGATCCAGGTGGCGCTGGACGAAGCCGGTTCCACCTCCGAAGCCGGCCGGCGAAAGCAGCCGGCAACAGCATCACTAGAACAACAAGCACAAGGCCGACTAGCCGAGCCCACGGCGGACCCGGCGGCGAAGCGCGGGCAGACCAGCAAGATGGTGGGGCAACTCGCCATGAGTTTCGAAGAGATGCTTGACGCCCCATTCAAGCACCACAGCGGTGCAAGGCCCTCCACACACACTCTTCGACAGTGCGCCATCACCAAGCGCATCATGAGGGGAGACATTCCGCCTTCTCCGGCTCCGCCTCCAGCTCTAGGCGCAGGGCAGCCGCCTCCGCCTCCACCACCGCCTCCTGCTGGTGGCGCGATGCGGAACGACGCCTACCTGGACCAGAACGCGGCCTACATCGTCTTCACCAGCCTCGGCGACGACACATGCAACGCGGCCTACCTGAATCATCAATTTCATTCTTTCCCAAGATTGGGCAACATGCTGATTATCAAGTTGTTTAAAATTCATAATATCGTTCCTAAGAGTGATAATCTTAGCGGGAGGAAAATACTTATAGATAAAAGCATCTTTGCACTTGTTCCAAGAATCAATACTATTTTTAGGAAACACGAAAACCAAATTTTAACACAATCTCTAAGAGAAAACGGAAATAACTTCAATTTGTCAATATTGTTATCCGTATCTTTCTTCTTTTGCATATCACATAAATCAACAAAGTTGTTTAGATGAGTAGTGGCATCTTCACTAGGAAGGCCATCAAATTGATCTTTCATGACAAGATTCAGCAAAGCAGCATTGATTTCACAAGACTCAACATCATTAAGAGGAGCAACCGGAGTACTAAGGAAATCATTATTATTGGTATTCGAGAAATCACACAATTTGGTATTATCTTGCGCCATGGCAACAAGTAATCCAACACACAAGCAAACAGAAAAAAGGGCAAGCGAAAAAGAGAGGAGGAGATTGGGAAAGAGAGGGCCAATAAAACAGCAAGGGTGAAGTGGGGGAGAGGAAAATGAGAGGCAAATGGCAAATAATGTAATTGCGAGGGAGATGAGTTTGTGATGGGTACTTGGTATGTCTTGACTTGAGCGAAGACCTCCCCAGCAACGGCGCCAGAAATCCTTCTTGCTACATCATGAGCTTGCGTTGGTTTTCCTCGAAGAGGAGAGGGTGGTGCAACAATAGTACCAGATGTATTTCCCTCAGTTTTTGAGAACCAAGGTATCAATCCAGTACGAGGCTCCTCAAAAGTCCCATGCACCTGCACAAACAAACCAAGAACTCGCAACCAACGCAATAAAGGGGTTGTCAATCCCTTCACGGCCACTTGCGAAAGTGAGATCTGATAGATATAGTATGATAAGATAAATATCTTTTTGGTATTTTATATTAGAGATGCAAAAAGTAAAGATGCAAATAAAGGTAGATTGGAAGCAAATATGATAAGAGATAGACCCGGGGGGCATAGGTTTCACTATAGGCTTCTCTCGAGATAGCATAAGTATTACGATGGGTGAACAAATTACTGTCGAGCAATTGATAGAAAAGTGAATAATTATGAGATTATCTAGGCATGATCAGGTATATAGGCATCACGTCCATAACAAGTAGACCGACTCCTGCCTGCATCTACTACTATTACTACACACATCGACCGACTCCTTCCTGCATCTAGAGTATTAAGTTCACAAAGGACAGAGCAACGCATTAAGCAAGATGACATAGTGTAGAGGGATAAATTCATGCAATATGATATAAACCCCATCTAGTTATCCTCGATGGCAACAATACAATACATGATTCAACTTTAGTTAACAACAAATTGAGCAATGTCTCCCTCTCCCACCACCACCCCAGCGATCTCCACCATCTCCAGCGATCTCCACCCCTAGCCACCAAATTTTAGTTTCTCTCCGATAGATCTCTCTGGCGTCTTGAGATCTACACGTTCCTACCCATCTTTCATGGGTTGTAATGATGGTTCCACCCTTGGCTTGGACTTCACCAAGGGTTTGGTTTTTGCTGAGAAGGTTTTTCAATCTATGGGTTTTTTGGTGCATCCCATGGAAGACTCAGAGATCTTCACCATGGTGGTCTCTTTTGGACATCATTCTTTCCGTTTGAATGTAGATTCGGTGGCAGCGGCTCTTGAGGCAGCAATTGGCGGCTCGGGCATTGATCTCATGGTTTTCTTGAT
This sequence comes from Triticum aestivum, assembly GCF_018294505.1. Classification (NCBI taxonomy): domain Eukaryota; kingdom Viridiplantae; phylum Streptophyta; class Magnoliopsida; order Poales; family Poaceae; genus Triticum; species Triticum aestivum. Next base: position 647,951,166 of record NC_057810.1, read on the forward strand.
CAAGGATAAGGTATTTGGCTTTCAGGTATCTTGCAAGGCTATCGCCATGATCATTATTAGTCTTAGATCTTTTACTTGTGATCATTTCAAATGTTACTTTCATCTTTGGAGTAACGGTGGCCCGAATTGGAGTCGTGGGTTTAAGATTTGGAAATTGGAATGTGATGCCGAGTGGATCCTCGTTAGTCCTTCTAAGCGGCGTGCAACTCTTGGGGTTCTAGCCATGCATTCTAGTTCATCAAAATCTTCATTCAAATCTTCAAGCTCTGTTGACAAGAAATTATCTTTTGCGGTCTTTCAAAATTATAATGCTTCTCGAGGCTATCGGTGTCCGGCTACGGAAAATTGCATTCGGACTAGTGAAGATGCTGGATATTCTATCCCTCCACGTGAGAGAGTTGTCATCCATCCCGTGCCGCCGGTGAGCCTCCGGTGGACGTCGGCGAGGCCATCTATCTTGTTTGGTACGGTTCAGGATCTCCTGCCGTTAGCTGATCGCTCGCAGCCTATCTCGGGTGGGAATTCGGGTTCTTTGAATGTGGACGTGTCAAATATTGCAGGGTCCAATTCTGCACGTGCCACAGGCCCTGGGCTGCTCTCTGTTGGGTCCGACCGGGCTGGCCCGGCTTCTTCAGCGGATAATTTGGATATTCCATCTTCTCAGCAAGCCAATGATGATTTTGAGGATTTAATTTCAAATATGGTTGATGAGGTTCTCATGTGTCAAAAGTGTTTGAGAAAGGGGCACTTTGCGGTTGCATGCACGTCCAAGTTGTGGTGCATCTCTTGTCTCCGGACGGGTCACGTCAGGAAGGATTGCAACAAATTTGCACAGGTTTTGGGGCTTGTTTGGCAACCCAAATCCACTAACGCTGCGGCTTCCGAGGCGCGCTGCGGGAATATCTCTCTGACAACACTTTTACCACTTGGACCTCTCTTCCACTTCCGCATTAACTCCCTCGTCCAGTTCCATCAGCCTTGTCCCCAAGACTCCATCAGCCTCGCCGCCTAAAACCCCTCCTTCGCCGTTGCACTCGCCGTCGTTGGAGGCTGAGCCTTTGGCTCCGATGGCAAACTTTCATCTGGATCCTCTGCTGTACGTCCCCGCTGGCCACCATGTCATCGATGGTGGAGAAGATCGCCTTCCAAGAACTTTCGTCACGCCGCATACCCCAATTGTGTGCTGCCATGAGGAGTTTATGCTTGCTCGATGGTGGGACTTTTTGAGCTTCGCGACGCTGCTGTTCGTTTTCATCTGCTACAGCTCCCGCCGTTGCCTCTGGGTAATGACCGCTTTGTGCGTTTTATGAAGCACGATGAGGGTGAGTCCTTCCGCGGCGTCCGGGGTTTCCATCAGGGCCTCCTCATGTTCCTTGGCATTCCCTTGGATCTTCGCAATACAGAGTGTATCAGAGCTGCTATCAATACTTTCGACAAATTCCACCATTGGGTTAGCGAGGATCCTTACTTGGTCAGGTCTTTGGTGTTTGCCTCTTTCCCTGGAGACATTATGGTGCCACGTGATGTGGTGTTCATGGATTTTGCACCCTATGGAGGTGCAAGAGTTTGTTGGACAGCTCCCCTATATATCTTGGGTGCAAATTTTTCTGAGCAGATGCCCCAAGATGAGGATTGGATGCCCATCAATGGCAATCCCCACCCAGTGCCTGGAGTTCCATTCCCTGAGATGCCTCCTTTCAATTTACCTGCTTTTCCTGCTTTGGGATGGAACGCAGTGCCACCTCCTCCACCGGCACCTTTGGTCAATGAGATGGCTGATGGCAATTGGGGGAATTGGGATGACAATGTAGCCCCTGATCCTGTGCAGGACCAGGAATCCATGGTGGTGGATTTGTCTGCACAGCCAAGCTCTGCTGCTGATGCCCAGGTGCCACCTGCTGCTGTTATTATGCTCGATGATGATCAGCCTGAAGCACCTGTTCCTCCTCCAATTAATGAGGAGAATGCTCCTGATCAATGGGCCATTGTGGTCTACCAGCCTCCTGTGATCAGAGAGGAAGTCGTTATGCCTGTTGTGCCTTATGGGCCTTCTCTACCTCCTGACATGCTTTGGAGAAGATCTTTTGAAAGTCTGCTCCAAGCTTCTGTGGTTTTCTCTGTCCCCAAGCCCGTTTCAATGCAGCCTCTATCGCCTGTTGTACTGTCAAAGAGAAGTTGGGATTTTGCTTTTTCTGATTTGGAGCTGCCACGTCTCACTTGGAAGGACCAGGAAGTGGCCAGGCCAGTCGCTAGAGCTCTGTTTGTTGATCCTAATCCTGATCAGGCGATTCCTCCTGCGGCTGTGGTGAAAGCAAGAAGGCCAGACAATCTTTGGTGCCAACACCAATTGTTGATACTTCTGTCAGACGTTGCACGAGGAGTTCAGTCTAGCGGGATGGTTTCAAGCCCGTTTTCCATGAGCTTGCTATTCAACCCAAGAGGAAGAAGCCCAGAGCGAAGCCTTTCATGGCCCAGGAGACTGAAGAACCGTCTTCTAAAGAAATCCCCCCGGCGACACCTATTGCGCTGCTTCAGGAAATTAGGCGAGAGTTGGAAATTGATGCCACTCTCCTCTCTGTGGATGCACTTATGGTGGACCCACTTGCTTCTGCCTTCGTCATCCTTGATGTTTAGTTTGCTCTTGGTCTACTGGGTGTGGCAGGCCCTTAAGCTTGCTTCTTTTGTGTTTTCTGTCTGTCAATTATGTCATGAACTTTCCTATATCTGTGTGGTGGGTCAGACTTGGTTCTGCTATTTTGGACATGTGACATTGTGTGTCATATGGTTTATGCTTCTTAGTGTATTCTTTAATGCGTAACTCAATCATACATAAAAGAATTCAGAGAAGATTCAAATATTATTCATAGATAAACTTGATCATAAACCCACAATTCATCGGATCTCGACAAACACACAAAAAAAAGAGGTTACATCAAATAGATCTCCACAAGAGAGGGGGAGAACATTGTATTGAGATCCAAAAAGAGAGAAGAAGCCACCTAGCTAATAACTATGGACCCGTAGGTCTGTGGTAAACTACTCACAACTCAACGGAGGGGCAAGGATGTTGATGTAGAGGCCCTCCATGGTCGATTCCCCCTTCAGCAGAGTGCCGGTGAAGGCTCCAAGATGGGATCTCGCGGATACAGAAGGTTACGGCGGTGGAAATTGTGTTTCGTGGTGCTCCTGGATGTTTTCGGGGTACGTATGTATATATAGGAGGAAGAAGTACGTCGGTGGCCGCCCGAGGGGCCCACGAGATAGGGGCGCGCCCTACAGGGGGGGGCACCCTCCTATCTCGTGGGAGCCTCGGCTACTTCTTAACTTGCACTCCAAGTCCTCCGGATCACGTTCGTTCCAAAAATCACGCTCCCGAAGGTTTCATTCCATTTGGACCCCATTTGATATTCCTTTTCTTCGAAATACTGAAATAGGCAAAAAAAACAGCAATACGGGCTGGGCCTCCGGTTAGTAGGTTAGTCCGAAAAATGATATAAATGTGTAAAATAAAGCCCATAAACATCCAAAAGGGGTAATATAATAGCATGGAACAATCAAAAATTATAGATACGTTGGAGACGTATCAGCAACCACCATGCCCTCCGGCATCTCGCGCCAGGTTGGCTCCACGCTGGATCGCGCCCATGCCGCCGCTGCGTCGGTCCAAGCCTGGACCGACGCCGCCTCCAGCTCCGCCTCGGCCCGGTTCCTGTCCCACCAGGCTAAGGCCTCGGCATCATCCGGATCCAGGCCAAGGTCCGAGTCGCCTCGTCCCTCCTCCCCGGCCAGGCCGGCAAGGTCCTGCGGAATGCGGCCCTTTCGGCAGCCGCAGCCTCTGCCACTGCCCTCGCTAGCGCGATGGGCGACCTGAAGAAGAAGGCAAAATAAGAAAAAGAGACAAGAAATCCAGGCGCAAGCAGGAAATAAGACTTACCCCGTCAAGACCGGGACCGGGGTCGGCCTCCCGCGCTTCTTCTTGGCCGGCCTCCCAGGCTCGGCCGGATCCGCCGCGTGCTTCGATCCGCGGGGTCACGGCGCGACACTATCCTTTCCATGTGGGCGGCTCGGCGCCGCCCCATGCGAGGACCCGGCTCTGGCCTCGTCGCCACCTCCCCCACCAAATGTCGCTACACCAACAACCGGCGTCAGCATCGCCTTCAACGCGACATGATCAACAATTCAAGACAAAATAAAGAAGGAAACATGCAAGACTTACCGGCACGGCGCCTAGCGCCGGCGTCGGACTCGGCCACCTCCTCGCCGCTTCAGGCCGCGAGCTCCTCAGGTGCCATCGGCGCCACCTGCGACGGAGCCCGGGCGTAAGGGTGCCGGATTGCGTTCAAGAGAATCTCCCGCGTCGCATCGGGATGAACAAGAAGATGCGCGGCGGCAAAATAAGAAGACTAGAGGCTCACCTGCGGCACCGGGTTCGACTGGCTATACGAAGCCTTGCCGAATCGCCAATCCTCTCCAAGGTTGGCCTTGGAGATGTCGTTGACGCCACGCGCGACCTGCTCCGCAGACAGCCGCGTCGACCCCATTCGGTTGGGGTCCTGCAGAACCATCATCTCGCTGATGAGGCAGGAGTGCCTCTGAAGCGGGAGGACCCGGCGGGTGATGAATGCGGCAAGGAGGTCCGTGCCAGTGAGCCCCTCCTGCGTCCTCATCACCGTCACCCGCTCGTAGAGGTTGACGATCTCCTGTGACGGGTGCCGGAGCGAGTAGCCCAATTCGTCTTCGCCCACGGCGGCGCGATGACGAAGGGGCGAAGATTGATATGGTCTGCGCCATGGTTGCGGACGTAGAAGAAAGAATTCTGCCACTTCTTGGCAAAATCCTCGGGCGGGATCTTGGGGAAATCCGCCCCGACCGCTTGGAGATGACGGCGGCACCACAGTCGGCGAACTCCCTGGCCGACGGGCCCTTCTGTTTCAAGGAGAAGAAGCGCACCCAGAGGTTGATCGTCGGCTCGACCCCCAGGTACCCCTCGCACAAGGTCACGAAGCCGGAGAGTTTGACGATGGCGCTGGCGCCAAGATGGCGCGGTTGAAGCCCAAAGAACTCCAAGAAGGCGCGGAAGAAGGTGCTCACCGGCAGCCTGAACCCGCGCTCAAAATGAGTAAGGAAGATGACGCGCTCCCGTCCCTCTGGCCGGGGACTTTGCTCGCTGCGCGGCAGGCGGACGCTGACGTCCGTCTCCTGCGGCAAGCGCCGCGAAGCTCGAAGCTGGGTAATGTCCTCGGGGGTGACGTTGGAGCCCATCCAAGAGTCCGACGACAGCACCATGGCTAGAAGCAGGAAGAAGAAGACGAGCGACGAAGGAAGCTCTGCTCGGGGCTGCGGGCACAGCTGTGGATCGGTCGCAAAGAGCAGAGCACGAGGAGGGGGACAGGAGGGCGCGAGCGAGAATGGTGTCCGCCGCCCCCTTGCCCCCCTCAATATATAAGCCCCAATTCAAACGTGGGGAAGTGGGATCGTCTGCACACGCCCGTTCCACTACCCCGCAATAAGTGCGCCCGTACGCGCGCACTAACTGCTCGGGGAAGTGCAACCGGCCCCCAGACGCTACAATAAATCCGCGCGCATGGCCCAAGGGCGCGCGCCGGCGGGTCCCCAGCCCATCGCCCGGTCCCGTCACGCGCGTGGCTTGCCAGGCCCCTCCGACTTCTGGGCGCCACGTGGCGCATGCGCGAAGCCCAAGGGATCGCCTCAAGATTCGGCGGACTCCGCGGTTCCTACCACGACCGGGATGCCGCGATCCGGTTTCCGAGAAAACTGGCACACAACAGGTGTTGCCGAGCCCAGCATTCGCAGAATCCGCCTTGCTCAAGGGGGAAACTGCGAAGGCCACTCATCAGAAGACGGCGGACCTTCACAGCATCGGGGACTACTGTCGGGGGGATGAACCCTGGGCAGGCAACAGAACCCGGATCCTTTTCAAAAAAAGCGAGGCCCGCATCGCCCCGCAAGCCGGCACCCGTCTGGCCGGGTCGCTTGATCTGGCAGGGCCCGCAACCCGGACAAAACTCTCCGACACAGCAAGGTATGTCAACCCGACCGCAAGCAACTGGCGCAAGACAACTCGACTCGGTGCAACCAAGGGTTCCACGGCAAGCCAGCACCACCCGTGGCATCCATGGCAACCCAGCCACGGGTCAGCTCCCGTCCCATCTAGGCTGTACGATGGGACGAGACCTAAACTAGCGATGACCAAGACAATAGTGATTCCACCCATGCCTATGGTCAGCCGGAGCGTGGCAACAGTGCCCCTCACCTACCCGCTGACCAAGGCTGGCGTAGCAACAGTGCTCCCGCCCTCACCGCTAACAACAGCAAGCGGCGGCCTAACGGAGAGCACTGTACACGACTCGACTCGGCCATGCCTTGACAATCAAGAAGACGACGCACAGTCCCCCTAGGAACGCGAGGCTGGCGCCTAGGGGAACCCGGCGAACCACGATCCCACAAGCGGGACCCAGCTTGGTGTCCCGGACACCGACGATACGGACCCACCGACTCGGCATATTACCATTGTAACCCTGCGTGGGTTGATCTATAAAACCCCCCAGGAACCCTCGCCCACAGGGGCATCGCATGGTAGCATCGGCATCATCATGCGACACACAGAGACAAAAAGCAAGAAACGGAAGCATAGGACTAGCCACCCAACAGCAGTACCGGAGAGAAGGAGCAGCCCAAGCCTTGGCCAGCTTCCTTCCTCCTCCATATAGCTCCAGGCGCAACATTGTACTATCAATCATCCAACCAAACTTGGCAGGACTAGGGGTGTTATCTCTCCGGAGAGCCCCGAACCTAGGTATGCCCGGCGTCCCGCGCCCGCGCATGCCAACCTCGCCTCTAGAGCCCACCAGCGCCCTCGAGCCTCCTCCTCTCTTTAGCCATCCCTTGGCATCTTCCATGCGCCCACCACGACAATATTCCTGATGGCATGCACAAGTCTGCTGAAGGCTATGAGACAAACCCAACATATATTGCAGCAAAGAAGGCAAAACATCTTGAAGATAGCGAGACAACCCCAAAGTCTTGTCTTGATGTAGTGTCAAAGTTACTTGAAACGAACAGTCAGACAAGCTCATCAAATTCGTTGGCTGAATCAGTTCAACTTATTCAGTCCCAAGTTCTAGCAGAAAGGCATTCTGCAACTCAACTTCGACTTGAAGTCCTGTCTCTAAGAAAGATTGCAGAGAACACCAATGAGAACCTCAGCTAAACAGCTACACCTGGAAGCTATGACCGACATGCTAGGCCGGTCTCATAACCTTGCTCAGCAGCTTACACAGCAGTTCCCCCGCAAGGCTAACCTTTCTTGAACTGTCTTGGAAGTGGTCTCGGTTCAGTATTATTTTGTTACGCTGCAATGGTGCCCAGTTTTTGTAATCTGCTTCTTCGTTGCGCTTTATGATCACTGGTGGCGAACTTCGATGCCCAGTGGATGTAATATACCTTTAATCCTTTATTGTATAGTGTAGGTTTATTCTTAGTTACTATGCCATAATTTCTTTATTGTATAGAGTAGGTTTGTTCTTAATTCCTACTAGTTACTGCCATCATTCACTATCAGAAAAAAAATCAGATGTAGTCGACCGGGCCGAAACATTCGACTCTAACGGGCCTGGTTTTTAGCGGGCCACAATTGGGTCGGCCTGCGTCTTTCTTGGGCCCGAATGATTGGGGCCTTCACACATTGCACCATGCCCAAACTTACACCAGCCTATATTTTAGTTGGGCCTTTTGTCGACCCAGCGCTTAGTTTGGCCCAGGTAGCGTTGGGCCATTAACAGGCTGAATATTGTGCTGGCCTGTTACGGCCGAGATGAAACCACGGGCCTTTAGCAGGCCAAAATGCATGTTGGGCCTGAATTTTCACTAGTCGTCACGGGCCTTCAGCAGGCCGAAATGTAGACCGGGCCTTTTTGGGCCCAGTTAGCTCACGGGCCATTACCAGGCCAAAACATATCTCGGGCCTTAGTTGTCCCACTGATACCATGGGCCTTTAAGAGGCCGAAAGCTTAGTATAGGCATCAACGGGCCGAATTATGCGATAGGCCTTTAACAGGCCCAAAGTCACATTGGGCTTAACTGTTGCCACCTTTAGCAAGGGCCGTTAGTGGGGCCGATGTCCCGTCGGACCATATATGGCCCATGGGTAGCACAAGCCATTCCCAGGCCAAAAGTCACACCGGGCTGAAATGGGCCCAAGTCTACATCAGGCCTCTAACATGCTAAAAGTCACTGGGTTGTAGTTGGGCCCAAATATTCGGCGAACAATTAATGGGCCAGATCTGGCTTCAGGCCGCAAATGGGCCCAAATATTGGGCGAACAATTAACGGGCCAGATCTGGCTTCGGGACGTAAATGGGCCCAAATATTGGGCGAACAATTAACAGGCCAGATCTGGCTTCGGGCCATAAATGGGCCTTTATTAAGCATGTCATTATTGGGTTGGCCCACTAGTACCTGATTAAGTACTACGGGCCTTTGACTGGGCCGACCTTTTTAACCTATATGGGCCTCTGTTGGGCCCAGCCACGTGTCGACGTATCATAGGCATGTCTCCTCCATTGGACGGGCGACATCTGGCCCACTGACGAGCTGACAGGCATTGCCCTTTCTCACCTTGAGAGTTGGTGCAAACTTTGCAGGTGCATCCAAACCCCGTGATACGATACGCTCTATCACACATAAACCTACTTATATCTTCCTCAAAACAGCCACCATACCTACCTATTATGGCATTTCCATAGCCATTCCGAGATATATTGCCATGCAACTTTCCACCATTCCGTTTATTATGACATGCTCCATCATTGCCATATTGGTTTTGCATGATCATGTAGTTGACATCGTATTTGTGGCAAGGCCACCTTCATAATTCTTTCATACATGTCGCTCTTGATTCATTGCATATCCCGGTACACCGTCGGAGGCATTCACGTAGAGTCATATTTTGTTCTAAGGATTGAGTTGTAATTCTTGAGTTGTAAATAAATAAAAGTTTGATGATCTTCATTGTTAGAGCATTTTCCCAAGTGAGGAAGGGATGATGGCGACTATGATTCCCCCACAAGTCGGGATGAGTCTCCAGACTTTAAAAAAAAGGCCAAAGAAGCCCACCAAAAAATGAGAAAAAAGAGAGAAGGGACAATGTTACTATCCTTTTTCCAACCTTGTGCTTCAAAGTAGCACCATGACCTTCATGATAGAGAGTCTCCTATGTTGTCACTTTCATATACTAGTGTGAATTTTTTCATTTTAGAACTTGGCTTGTATATTCCAATGATGGGCTTCCTCAAAATGCCCTAGGTCTTCGTGAGCAAGCAAGTTGGATGCACACCCACTTAGTTTCTTTGGTTGAGCTTTCATACATTTATAGCACTAGTGCATCCGTTGCATGGCAATCCCTACTCCTCATGTTCACATCAATTGATGGGCATCTCCATAGCCCGTTGATTAGAATCGTCAATGTGAGACTTTATCCTTTTTTGTCTTCTCCATGCAACCTCCATCATCATATTCTATTCCACCCATAGTGCTATATCCATGGCTTACGCTCATGTATTGCATGAGAGTTAAACAAGCTGAAGCGCGTTAAAAAGTATGAACCAATTGCTTGGCTGAAACCGGGGTTATGCATGATGGGAGTATTTTGTGTGACGAAAATGAAGCATAGCCTAACTATATGATTTTGTAGGGATAAGCTTGCTTTGGCTATGTTATTTTGATAAGACATGATTGCTTGTTAGTATGCTTGAAGTATTACTATTTTTATGTTAATATGAACTTTTATCTTAAATCATTTGGATCTGAACATTCATGCCACAATAAAGAAAATTATATTGAGAAATATGCTAGGTAGCATTCCACATCAAAAATTCTGGTTTTATCATTTACCTACTCGAGGACGAGCAGGAATTAAGGTTGGGGATGCTTGATACGTCTCCAACGTATCTATAATTTTTGATTGTTCCATGCTATTATATTACCTGTTTTGGATGTTTATGGGCTTTACTATACACTTTAATATCGTTTTTGGGACTACCCTATTAATCGGAGGCCCAACCCAAATTGCTATTTTTTTTGCCTATTTCAGTGTTTCGCAGAAAAGGAATATCAAAATGAGTCCAAACGGAATGAAACCTTCGGGAGAGATATTTTTGGAACAAACGCAATCCAAGAGATTTGGAGTGGACGCCAAGAAGCAAACGAGGAAGCCACGATGCAGGAGGTCACGCCCCAGGGGGGTGGGCGTGCCCCCCCACCCTCGTGGGCCCCTCGTGGCTCCCCTGGTCGACTTCCTTCGCCTATATATACTTGCATACCCTGAAAACATCCAGGAGCACCACGAAACCCTATTTCCACTGCCGCAACCTTATGTACCCGTGAGATTCCATCTTGAAGCCTTTTCCGGTGCTCCGCTGGAGGGGGAATCGATTGTGGAGGGCTTCTACATCAACGCCAAAGCCTCTCCGATGAAGTGTGAGTAGTTTACCACAGACTTTCAGGTCCATAGTTATTAGCTAGATGGCTTCTTCTCTCTCTTTGAATCTATATACAATGTTCTCCTCGATCTTCTTAGAGATCTATTTGATGTTACTCTTTTTGCGGTGTGTTTGTCAAGATCCAATGAATTGTGGGTCTATGATAAAGTTTACCTATGAGAAATATTTGAATCTCCTCTGAATTCTTTTATGTATGATTGGTTATCTTTGCAAGTCTCCTCGAATTATCAGTTTGGTTTGGCCTACTAGATTGATCTTTCTTGCAATGCGAGAAGTGCTTAGCTTTGGGTTCAATCTTGTGGTGTCCTTTCTCAGTGACAGCAGGGGCAGCACGACACATATTGTATTGTTGCCATCCAGGATAAAGATATGGGTTTATATCATATTGCTTTTTTTATCCCTCTACATCACGTCATCTTGCCTAATGCGTTACTCTGTTCTTATGAACTTAGCACTCTAGATGCATGCTGGATAGCGGTCGATGTGTGGAGTAATAGTAGTAGATACAGAATCGTTTCAATCTACTTGTCGTGGACGTGATGCCTGTACACATGATGATGCCTAGATATTCTCATAACTATGCACTTTTCTATCAATTGCTCGACAGTAATTTGTTCACCCACTATAATAATTATGCTATCTTGAGAGAAGTCACTAGGGAAACTGTCGGTGTCAAAACCGGCGGATCTCGGGTAGGGGGTCCCGATCTGTGCGTCTAGGCGGATGGTAACAGGAGACAAGGGACATGATGTTTTTACCCAGGTTCGGGCCCTCTCGTTGGAGGTAAAACCCTACTCCTGCTTGATTAATATTGATAGTATGGGTATTACAAGAGTTGATCTACCACGAGATCAGAAAGTTTAAACCCTAGAATCTAGCCTATGGTATGATTGTTGTTTGTCCTACGGACTGAAACTCTCCGGTTTATATAGACAACGGAGAGGGCTAGGGTTACACAGAGTCGGTTACAATGGGAGGAGATCTTCATATCGTATCGCCAAGCTTGCCTTCCACGCCAAGGAATGTCCCTATCCGGACACGGGACGAAGTCTTAAATCTTGTATCTTTATAGTCCAGGAGTCCGGCCAAAGGTCATAGTCCGGCCATCTGGACACCCCCTAATCCGGGACTCCCTCAGTAGCCCCCGAACCAGGCTTCGATGACGACGAGTCCGGTGCGCAACTTGTCTTCGGCATTGCAAGGCGGTTTCTTCTCCGGTTTTTGATAAATGTTGCACTCCTTGGCTTCCACGCCCAATAAAGGTCATTTTCCACGTGTCGAACGAATGCGGAAATCCAGGGTATTTTTGCATTATCCCCCCTAGCGACTCAAATAAGCTGTCTATAAAAAGAGACGGGGATCTAGATCCGAACCACACCATCTCCCCTTTGCAAGCTTTCACCGGAGCACTTCTGACCAAAAAATCCATTCCATCATGGACAGCCGACGCAGCTCCTCCTCTCGCGCTCCCAGCCCCAAGCCTGGGGATTGGGAGAGATGCTCCGTCCCGCATAGTGAACTTGTAGTGCTTCAATGGAAGGGGTCCTTCCCCCAGCATATATGGTCCCAGTTCGGGCTGGGATCGCCACTTATAGCGACGGAGAGCAAGCAGAGAGCATCCCCCATCCCTCTCGAGGAGAGCGGGTATGCCAAGTTCCTTATTTAATAAGAGGACTCAGATTTCCAATCCATCCATTTCTCCAAGGGTTGCTGGAGTTCTATGGCCTCCAACTACAACACCTCACACATGCCTGCATTCTGCCCATTGCGGGCTTCGTGGCCCTCTGCGAACTATTTTTGGGCATTGAGGCCCATTTCGCGCTGTGGAAGAGGTTGTTCTGCCTCGTCCCCCGTTCTCAGGAGGGGTCTATTTATCAAGTGGGCAGAGCCGAACTATGGCGCATCACTGGGACCGGATATCTATCCGGTACCCCAAAGAGGGCGTCCGAGGACTGGCCCTCGGAGTGGTTCTATATAGATGACGTCCCCCTGCCAGAGCCTGTATGGATCGGCCTCCCTGAGTTCAATAATTCTCCGTTGAAGAAGCGCCTGAGATGGCGCCCGCAGAACCCTCAGAGGGAAACTGACAGGGACGTCCTTTACCTAATGAGCCAGATAAGGTTGTTGGCTAATTCCGGACTAACCATGATCAAGGTCATGTCCATATGCATTACGCGAGGGGTGCAGGCGCTTCAATACAGAGGCCACCCCATGTGGGATTTCAACAGGGAGGACGATGCCACCCGGTGCGGTCGTAAGGGACCAGATTCGGCCGCCACCTTAACGAGAATTTTATCCGCTTTGTACAAGGGAGAAGAAGAGGAATTCCTCCGTGCTAACCTGGAGGGCGGATTCTCCATGTACAATCCTCCAAGTTGGGTAAGCGAACAATTTCACTTATCTACCTGCTTTTCAAAAATTCCCATGGTTCAGTATTCAGTCTGGTGATATTAACACAGGAGTTACGCCAGACGGTGAAGGAGATCAACAGCTCTCCCCCACAATCCGAGGACCCGGAATGGTCCCTCGACCCGGATTCCCAAGAGGATCTGGACTTATGTGTGGAGTTAATTGATGGGGTGTTTCATCAATTGAGTAAGGACAACACCTTAGTGGCCATTACGGCCGACTATCCCGGATTACTTCCAGCCTCAAAGGTAGCCGAGACCGAAGTCCCGGTACTTTGAAGGAGATCCACCCATGTCTTATTTTGAATGCTGTAGACCAATAGTGTTTCGTTTTGCAGGGGAAATCCTTGAGGCGGAGTGCCGGGCCCGCGGTGGGCAGCCAACAAGGGTCACTAAAGCCAGGCGGGCAAAAAAGAAGTGCGGACCAGATCGAGACTCCGGTGCAACGGTACGGCGTGCGAATTTCATGCCTAGGGTCTATGCCCTTAAGTCATTCTAACGCCCATGTTCTCCTTAGGAAGAAGAGAGCCCGCCGGACTATATCCACCGGCCAGACTTCAAGGCCGGATCCGGAAGCGGAGGCGGACACGGGACGCACGTCGGGCGTTCCCCCGACAGAGGATGCAGACAGGCTATCTGCCACCAATTCAGAGGTGGAGAGTGCCATGAACCACAGGCATCGCCGGACTGTTCTTCAGGACGCATGTTTTTCTCTGGAGGCGTTAAACACCTTTAATACAGGAGATGCGTACCTCCGTGCCGCTCAAAATTGTCTAGCCAGGGCCACGGAGCAGTATTTAAAAGACATAAGGGTGAGTAAATCTGATAGTTATATATGTCAGTAGCCCCCGAGACTTGAAATAGTTAAGATAACTGTTTTAAGGATCATATGTTATGCAGGGTCTTACAGAGAAGAACACGCAACTGTCTCAGGAGTTGGCGGAGTGCAAGGCCCAACTCGAGGCGGCACTGGCCGTTTCAGCTATTGGCAAGGAGACCCCCTCAGGTAATGTATTCTCCCAAAAATAATTCCATTGTGAAGTGTGCAATGCTGACGATAACAATGCAGATGAAGCCGGAGTAAATCCGGACAAGTAACAACTCCTATGCCAACTAAAGGCTGGCGAGAGCGTGCTGACAAGGGTGAGGCAAGAAAAGAACAAACTTCAAGATGCCAATACCCAGCTGGGCGAGGAACTAAAGGATGTTCGTATCTAGCTGTCTGCTTCCGTAAAGGAGAATCAGCGACTTCGACGCGGCATTTTTAGTAAGTGCTTGAGTGAATTCTTGAAAAAAAAATCGGCGAAGAAGTCGATTGACAGAGCTATGTCTGTAGGCCTGCTGACGGGTCATCCTGCGGAGGAAATGCCCGGTTCAACGGGGGACCTTCTTCCCGAGTTGTTGCAACTGCACGAACGAGTTCGGCAGGCAATGCGGGGCATCGTCCAAGCTATGTGGACATCCCTTTCCGCGCCCGAAGGCCTTGGGGAGCTTGCAAAGAAGCTGGAGGGAGTGCGGCAGCGCTTCCGGTTGTGGAAGATACCGGCCTGCCGCCAAGGTGCCAGGGAAGCCTGGGCCATGGTGAAGACTCGGTACTCGAAGGCTGATCCAAACCACATGGCCGAGGTCGGCCCTATGGGTCCTGACGGAAGGGAGATCCCCGTCAGCTTAGTATATGGCCAGGTAGAGCTGGCTGCAAAGTATTCCCAACAGGACTGTAAATTAGACCGCCTATTGGATGGTATTGAAGAAGAGTATACCGAGTTGGATTGACTCTGTAATTGAAAATGACATAAAAATGCCTTCTAGCCAGATTGTAGATCGTTTGTCATTGCGGACCTTTTCGCTTCGACCTCCGGACCATATAGTCCGGAGTGTGTCCGAATACCCTCTCGATTATGTAAGAACCGGGGCATGCATGGAGACAAGGCGTAGGGGTCATAATTGCTTTAGCAGACAAGTGCCCAACTAGTTATGTTATATTACATGGTTAGTAAGAAACATCTTCCAGGGAGAATAGTTCCGTTAGGGGTTCCTTTCCCTGGGAGGCATGCCCTAAAGTTGATGTCCAGACTGCTAGAAAGAGCAGAAAAGCATCTGGGGCAGATAAATAAACAAGAAAAATCATCTTTTAATTCACCGACCGAATATTCCCTTAAGAACGCTAGCTTTCGGCTTCACCCAGTCTGAGGTACACATCCGGCTGACCCGGCAGTAACAATCGCAGAGGTGCTCCCTTTACCACCTAGCCGAACGAACGGGAACGTAGGGGTAAGCACAGGAGCCAGGCAACCCAGCTTGGCCAAAACTTAAGTCATATCGATGCATATAATGGTGTATAAAAGGTTCATGCGGAAGTGTCACACATGTTTTGGGCATGAGGCCCACTTAGATAAACTTCTGATAAAGAAGCCCCCAGGTAGGATGAGCGCGGGTGGCGCGTCAAGTATGTGCGAACAATGCGCAAGCAAGCCCCTAAGGGCTTGGGAGAAGAAAAAGAAAGGTAGGGAGAAGGAGAGAAATGCCAGACAGCTAATGTGAAAAAATAAAAAAGGGGACAGAGGAAGGAGACGAACACGGAGTCCGGCGCTAGGCGTAGAATCTTCGTAGGCGTGCTGCGTTCCATGGGTTCGGCTCGAGTCGGTTGTCCGATGCGTTTCGCAGACGGTATGCTCCGCCAGTCAGTACTTGGTCGATTATGAAGGTACCCTCCCATTTGGGCTTTAGTTTGTCCTTTTTCTTGTCCGGCAGGCGTAGAACTAGTTCGCCAACGTTGTTGGTTTTGGCCCGTACTTCTCTGCTTTGATATCTTCGAGACTGTTGTTGATAGGATGCGGAACGAGATTTTGCCACGTCGCGCTCCTCCTCCAACGCATCCAAGCTGTCCTGCCAATCGAGCTCGGCTTCTCTTTCTTCGTACATGCGGACTCGAGGTGAGTCATGTATTATGCCGCAGGGCAGAACTGCCTCGGCGCCATATACCATAAAAAATGGTGTGAATCCGGTAGTGCGATTCGGCGTGGTCCGCAGCCCCCAAAGTACGGAGTCAAGCTCCTCTACCCCGTGCGTGTTTGATTCGTTGAGGGATCACACTAGTCTGGGTTTGATGCCGCTCATAATAAGACCGTTTGCTCGTTCGACTTGACCGTTAGTTTGTGGGTGATAGACTGAAGCGTAGTCGAGCTTGATGCCCATGTTTTTGCACCAGAGTTTAACTTCGCCGGCCGTAAAGTTTGTGCCATTGTCAGTTATGATGCTGTGGGGACGCCGTAACGGTGTACAACCCTGGATATGAAGTCTATCACCGGTCCGGATTCGGCCGTCTTTACAGGCTTGGCCTCTATCCATTTGGTGAATTTTTCCACCATGACCAGTAGATATTTTTTCTTGTGGGTTCCTCCTTTCAGGGGTCCAACCATGTCAAGCCCCCAGACTGCAAAAGGCCAGGTGATGGGTATGGTTTGTAGGGCGGTAGGTGGCATGTGGCTTTGATTAGCGAATAATTGGCAACCGACGCATCGCTGCACTAAGTCCTGAGCGTCTGCCCGGGCCGTCGGCCAATAAAATCCGGTACGGAAGGCCTTGCTTACAAGGGCCCGGGCTGCGGCGTGGTGCCCGCCTAGTCCGGCATGAATTTCAGCCAGAAGATTTCGCCCTTCTTCTTCGGAGATACACCATTGCAGGACTCCGGTTGTGCTCTTCTTATAAAGCTCTCCCTCGTGGACTTTGTAGGCTTTAGATCGCCGCACTATGCAGCGGGCCTCGTTTTGGTCCTCGGGAAGTTCCTGCCTAGTTAGGTAGGCTAGGAATGGTTCTGTCCACGGGGCAATGACTGCCATTATTGTGTGGGCTGACGGTGTTGTTTCGTTGGCAGAGCCACCAACTATGTCAGAATGTTCGGTGAGGGGTAGTGTGGCTGTGTCCGAGCTGTTGTTTCCGGACTCTCCCTCCCATGTTACGGATGGCTTGAAAAGCCTCTCTAGGAAGATGTTGGGAGGGACGGCATCGCGCTTTGCACCGATGCGTGCCAACACGTCTGCTACCTAGTTGTTCTCCTGGGCTATATGGTGAAATTCGAGCCCCTCAAACCGGGCTGACATCTTTAAGACGGCGTTGCGATAAGCTGCCATTTTCGGATCTTTGGCGTCAAAGTCTCCATTTATTTGGGATACCGCGAGGTTTGAATCCCCACGGACCTCTAGGCGCTGAATGCCCATGGAGACTGCCATCCGGAGACCATGTAGAAGGGCCTCGTATTCGGCTGCGTTGTTGGAGTCCGTGTACATTATCTTGAGTACGTATTGGACTGTATCTCCTGTGGGGGACGCCAGAATGATGCCAGCCCCCAGGCCAGCCAACATTTTGGAGCCGTCGAAGTGCATGATCCAGTTGGAATATGCACCGTACTCTTTAGGGAGCTCGGCTTCGGTCCATTCGGCGATGAAGTCAGCCAAAACCTGCGATTTGATAGCTCGCCATGGCTTGTAAATTATATCGAACGGAAGGAGCTCAATGGCCCATTTGGCAATCCGGCCCATTGCGTCGCGGTTGTTTATAATATCATTAAGAGGTACTTCGGATGCCACTGTTATTGAACACTCTTGGAAATAGTGTCGCAGCTTCCGGGATGCCATGAACACCGCGTATGCTATCTTTTGATAATGCGGGTACCGGGACTTGCATGGGGTTAAGAAAGTGGACACATAGTAAACCAGTTTTTGGAGAGGAAACTTGTGTCCGTCCGTTTCTCGTTCGACGACGAGCACCTCGCTTACAACTTGATGGGTTGCCGCGATGTTTAATAGCATAGGTTCGCCTGTGTTGGGCGCGGCCAGGACCAAATTTGTTGCCAGTATGGCTTTGATTTCTTCGAGTCTGGCCATGGCGGCATCCGTCCACTCAAAGTGTTCGGTGCACCGCAGGAGGCGATAAAGGGGTAATGCCTTTTCTCCTAAGCGGGAGATAAAGCGGCTTAGAGCCGCCATGCATCCGGTCAATTTTTGTATTTGCTTGAGGTCTTTTGGGATATCCAATTGCGACAGAGCTCGGATCTTGGCTGGGTTTGCCTCAATTTCTCTACCGGATACAATGAAGCCCAAGAGCTTTTCGGCTGGTACGCCGAAAATGCACTTTTCTGGGTTGAGCTTAATGTCATATGCTCGGAGATTGTCGAACGTGAGCCTCAAGTCGTCTACTAGAGTTTCGACATGTTTGGATTTGATGACCACGTCATCTACGTATGCTTCAACTGTTTTGCCGATCTGGTTGGCCAGACATGTCTGAATCATGCGCTGATATGTTGCGCCGGCGTTTTTGAGCCCGAAGGGCATCGTGTTGAAGCAGAATGGGCCGTACGGGGTGATGAATGTCGTTGCGGTTTGGTCTGACTCTGCCATCTTGATTTGGTGGTAGCCAGAGTATGCATCGAGGAAACACAATGAATCGTGTCCTGCAGTGGCGTCGATGATTTGATCAATTCGGGGGAGGGGGAAGGGATCCTTCGGGCAGGCTTTATTTAGGTCTTTGAAATTGACACATAGGCGCCAGGATTTGTCCTTCTTTGGTACCATCACCAGGTTTGCTAGCCAGTCCGGATGTTTTATATCTCTGATGAATCCGGCTTCCAGTAGTTTTGCTAGCTCCTCTCCCATGGCTTGTCTCTTGGGTTCGGAGAAACGCCGAAGAGTCTGCTTATCGGGCTTGAATCCTTTGAGGATGTTCAGGCTGTGCTCGGCCAGCCTGCGTGGGATTCCTGGCATGTCTGAAGGGTGCCAGGCAAAAATGTCCCAATTTTCTCATAGGAATTCTCTGAGTGCGGCGTCGACATCGGGTTTTAGTTGTGCCCCGATGGAGGCCGTTTTTGTGCTGTCAGTTGGATGGACTTGGAACTTAACTATTTCATCTGTCGGCTTGAAGGAGGTGGACTTGGATCTTTTGTCGAGTATCACATCGTCCCTGTCCACCGTGGACCGCAACACAGTTAGTTCCTCAGCTGCTAGGGCTTTGGATAGTGCCTCGAGGGCCAGTGCGGCTGTCTTGTTATCGGCGCGGAGCACTGTGTCCGGATCACTAGCAAGAGTGATGATTCCGTTGGGTCTGGGCATTTTGAGCTTCATGTACCCGTAATGGGGTATAGCTTGAAAAACTGTCAATGCTTCTCGCCCTAACAGAGCCTGGTATCCGCTGCTGAACGGGGCCACTTGAAATGTGACCTCCTCGGATCTGTAATTATCCAACGTGCCGAACACTACGTCCAGTGTGATTTTCCCTGAACAGCATGCTTCCCGGCTGGGGATTATTCCTCTAAAGGTTGTGTTGCTTCTCTCAATGCGGCTCCAGTCTATTTCCATTTTTCGGAGTGTTTCCTCATAGATGAGGTTCAATCCGCTGCCGCTGTCCATGAGTACCTTTGTAAGCCGGAAGCCGTCCACTACCGGACTGAGGACCAATGCGGCTGGTGCTCGGGCTGACCGAAATTTAGGTTCGTCGCTGGCATTAAAAGTAATAGTCGTGTCACTACATGGATTTATTGTTGCTACCCGGTAGACTTCGGCAAGGCCGCGGAGCGTTCGCTTCCTTGCATTGTTCGATGTGAAGGTCTCGAAGACTGTTGATACTGTACTGGCGTTTCTGGGGTGGTCCTCTGCGGATTCTGGAGTTAGAAGCTCCTCGCCACTCCTGGCCACCTGCCGGAGTATCCAACATGCTCTAAGGCTGTGAGTTGGTGCGACTTCCCCTAAACTATGAATTTTACAGGGTCCATTGAGCCATCCCTCCAGTACGGTCCCATACCCTATAGAGGGTTTTTGTTTTTTGTTGTTTGGCTTAGGTGCCTGGCGATAATGCGCCCTTTTGTTTCGGACTGGGATTGTATTCAGGGCCGGATTGTCCCAGAACTTCATTTCGGTTTTCCGAACGCTTTCTGTCGCACGGTACTTTTGTACTATGGATGTCAAGTCGGCGAAGCGTGTAATTTCGCGACGACTTATGGCGTTGAGGATTCCGATGTCCGTGCAGTTGTTACAGAAGAATGTAATTGCATCCTTCCTCACGGCAGTCCTTTATCCTGTTTATAACCAGGAGGAATCTGGCCCAGTAGTGGTGTACTGTTTCTCTGGGCTCTTGCCGTATTTGGGATAAATCCCTTATAGTTGGGTGGGCGGGTGGATTTAAATCCGGAACCTCGCCCGATCTAAGACTCAGGGGCCAAGAAATTTCCGAATCCGGAAGCTTGTTTTCTTGGACGTTATTCAATGAATCAGGCCTGCTGCCTGACTTTAGGTTCAGGGCTTGGGCGACATCCTCCCCTCCGCGGATATCCGGCTTGGAGGGGTCGGGAGTCCGGACACATCTGGTCCTTAGGATGGGCGAAGATTCGCCGCGTTGTTCTTCCACCACTTCAACATGGTGGGTGACCTGGGGAGAGTCGATCTCTCTCTGATCGGGTTTAAGCCCAATCTGGCCGTAATCTGTAGCGACTCCCAGGGCGGCGATGCGATCCAAGAGCTCGTTTAGGGAAGAGAACTCCATCAGATCTAACTGCTCGGCTTGTTCCGAGCTGATCTGGAGATTGCTTTCGATGACCCGAGAGGTCATCGCCGGTGCGGCGGCCGAACAGGCGGTCATCAAAAACCTGCCTAGCCGGAGAGTTTGGCCGACAGCCAAAGCTTCTTTAGCAACCGCGCCGTCTTTAAAGACGGGGTGTGGCATCCTTCCTGTTGGTGACGACACAGAGGAACTCTCAATGAAAGCACCAATGTCGGTGTCAAAACCGGCGGATCTTGGGTAGGGGGTCCCGATCTGTGCGTCTAGGCGGATGGTAACAGGAGACAAGGGACACGATGTTTTTACCCAGGTTCGGGCCCTCTCGGTGGAGGTAAAACTCTACTCCTGCTTGATTAATAATGATAGTATGGGTATTACAGTAGTTGATCTACCACGAGATCAGAAAGGTTAAACCCTAGAAACTAGCCTATGGTATGATTGTTGTTTGTCCTATGGACTAAAACTCTCCGGTTTATATAGACGCCGAAGAGGGCTAGGGTTACACAGAGTCGGTTACAATGGGAGGAGATCTTCATATCGTATCGCCAAGCTTGCCTTCCATGCCAAGGAAAGTCCCTATCCGGACACGGGGCGAAGTCTTCAATCTTGTATCTTCATAGTCCGGGAGTCCGGCCAAAGGTCATAGTCCGGCCATCCGGACACCCCCTAATCCAGGACTCCCTCAGAAACCTATGGCCCCCGGGTCTATTTTCCATCATATAAGTTTCCGGTCTACTTTATTTTGCAACCTTTACTTTCCAATCTTATCTTAAAAATACCAAAAATATTTATCTTATCTTATTATCTCTATCAGATCTCACTTTTGCAAGTGGCCATGAAGGGATTGACAACCCCTTTATCGCGTTGGTTGCGAGGTTCTTATTTGTTTGTGTAGGTATGAGGGACTTGCGTGTAGCCTCCTACTGGATTGATACCTTGGTTCTCAAAAATTGAAGGAAATACTTACGCTACTTTGCTGCATCACCCTTTCATCTTCAAGGGAAAACCAACACAGTGCTCAAGAGGTAGCAAGCAGGCACATGGACTCACCTGCCGTGTCAAGCAACGCCCAGCGCCGTGTCCATCCGCGTGGGCATGACCCAGCGCGTGATGGAGCTCTTAACTTGGTTGATCACGACAGAGTGCGTCAAGAAGCCGAGCAGGCGGCTCAGCAGGCGGCTCACCAGCCCCTTTTGGTGTATCCGACGACTTCAATGGAGGCAACGTGACCTCTAGAACTACAGGTGTACCCTGTTTGGTGCCGGCTCTGCATAATGAGCCTTTGCCCAAGGATTTCAAAGTACCTCGAAAGGTGCCTAATTATTGAGCCGACTTACCCCTTGAGGCGTGGATTAAAAGTTATGAGATGGCCATGGAATTATTGGAAGTTAGTGACTCTGCGTGTGCCAAGTACTTCACCATGATGCTGGATGGAATGACCCATACTTGGTTAAAGGGGTTGCCGGCTAATTTCAGCTGAGCTAAAGGCCCGGGTTATTCAAAATTTCAAGGACACGTGCAAGCACCCATGTCAATCATGGACTTGGCGACTTGCGCCCAAGAGGAGGGTGAATCAACAACCCATTGGGTGCGTTGAGTCAAAGCTATCATACATTTATCTGATAACATGAATGCCGGCTCTGCGGTCTTAATGTTGGAGACAAATTGTCGTTTTTTGCCTCTTAAATAGAAGCTGGGGCAGCTCAATCGCGATTGTAATGATATGGGGCAGTTGATGGTGGCTCTAATTAAATATGCCGACTCTGATAGTACCAAGGACCCCGAGTCTGATGATGAGAAGACAGGGAAGGGAAAGAAAAAGGTAACGCCAAGGGTCACCAGCATAATCCGACGAATTAGGGAGGCAACGGTAAGCGCAAGGCGGATGGTAGCTCGGAGTTTGTGGCTAACACCAACGCATAGGGTAATAATCAACATCGTAACGGGAGGCTTCCTCCTCGGAACAATGGACCACGTCCTACTCTTGAGCAGTTGCTTAACGTGCCCTGTCCAAAGCATGGCACGCAGGAGAAACCAACTACTCACCTCCGGAAGGATTGTTCTATTATGAGGGCTTTCAAAAATTTGGACACGTTTCATGGGCCAAGCGGCAACTCAGGCGGCGGCGGTTCTCATGGTCCGGGTTGAGGTGGCGGTTCTAATTCCGGCTTCCAGGGCCACCAGGGCAATCAGGGTGGTTATAATCAGCAATCCGGCCAGAGGGGGTCAACAACAGTCTGGATTTCATAGTAATCCAGAACAGCTGAATAGTGGGCAATATCATGTTTTCACCACAAGTTTATGCAAGCGGGACCAGAAGCTCCATAAGCGGGCCATAAACACCGTTGAGCCGACGGTTCCTCATTACTTGCGATGGTCTGAGCAGCCCATTATGTGGAGTAGATCGGATCACCCTCCCGGGGTTGACAATCCGGGTCACTTGGCATTGGTGGTGGCACCTCAAGTTGGTGGATACAAGTTCACTAAGGTGCTCATGGATGGAGGTAGTAGCATCAACATCATATATTATGAGACTTTCCGTTACACGAGGTTAACTGATAAAAATCTTAAGACATCCAACACTATTTTCCAGGGAGTGGTGCCTGGTAAGTCGGCGTACCCGGTGGGCAAGATTGAGTTGGAGCTGGCCTTCGGGGATGAGCATGATTCCAGGGCCGAGAAGTTAACCTTTGAAGTGGTCAAAATTAGAAGCCCGTACCAGGCTCTGTTTGGACGGCCGGCTTAAGCCAAGTTCATGGCACGGCCGTGTTATGTTTATCTACTGCTCAAGATGCTGGGTTATAAGGGGACCATCACAGTGCATGGGAGTCGGAAAAGAGCCCTAGAATGTGAAGAAGGTGATGCTGCTTATGCTGAGTCCGTCTGTCCAATGAAGCAATTGAAGTTTTACAAGGACAATGTTGACCCGGCGGATATGACATCTTTGAGAAAGACAACTACAGGGCATGATCCGGTGCTGAAATTTAAGTCGACTGATGACACCAAGCTGGTTGATTTTGTTCCTGGTGACTCATCCAAGCAGTTCAGTATCACTGCTAATTTGGATCCAAAATAGGAAAGTGCGCTCATCGAGTTCATCCATGAGAACTGGGACATCTTTGCATGGAAACCTTCTGACATGCCGGGTGTACCGAGGGAACTCGCTGAGCACACTCTCAATATGATATGAAATTTAAGCTGGTCAAGCAATTCCTTCGCCGTTTCAACGAGGAGAGGCGTAAGGCCATTGGTGAAGCAGTGGCCCGGCTCTTGGCGGCTGGGTTCATTATTGAAGTTTTTCATCCAGAGTGGTTGGCTAACCCGGTGCTAGTGCTTATGAAGAATGGCACTTGGCGCATGTGTGTGGATTACACGGACTTTAACAAGGCTTGTTTGGCTGATCCCTTTGCTGTCCCTCATATTGATCAAATCATTGATGCTACAGCGGGTTGTGAGCGTTTGAGTCTTTTGGATGCTTATTCTGGTTATCATCAGATCATGATGGCAGTTCAGGACCAGGAGAAGACAACATTCATTACTCCCTTTGGAGCCTTCTGCTATGTGTCTATGCCTTTTGAGCTCAAGAGTGCCTAGGTGACTTATCAGCGATGTGTGCAGAATTGTCTTCACAGTCAGATTCGGTGCAATGTTCATGCTTATGTGGATGACATTGTGGTGAAATCCAGAGAGAAGGAAACCCTAATAGACGATTTGAAAGAAACCTTTGATAATCTCCGGGTCTACAAGATGATGCTTAACCCAGCCAAGTGCATTTTTGGTGTGCCAGCAGGCAAGCTTTTGGGTTTTCTGGTTTCTAACAGAGGCATTGAGGCTAACCTGGAGAAGATGAAGGCCACCACCTCCCTGGCTAAGCCGGCGTGTATCAATGATGTTCAGCATCTGGCGGGTCGTATTGCTGCCTTAAGCCGGTTCATAAGCCAGTTGGGTGAGAAGGCCATACCACTGTATCAGATGATGAGGAAAACAGATAACTTCGTCTGGAGTGATGCTGCTAACAATGCGTTTGAAGACTTGAAGAGGCAGCTAGCTGAGCCGCCAGTTCTTGCTGCTCCCATTGATAAGGAGCCGTTATTGTTATATGTGGCTGCTAACACCCGTGCTGTTAGTTTGGCCATTGTGGTGGAGCGCAAGGAGGCTGGCAAGGAATATCCGGTTCAACCGCCAGTTTACTACATCAATGAAGTGCTTATTGAGTCCAAGCAGAGATATCCACATTGGCAAAAGCTCGTTTATGGGGTGTTCATGGCCAGCCGGAAGCTTAAGCAATATTTTATGGGTCATCCCATCACTGTGGTCAGTTCTGCTCCGTTAGGAGATATTATTCAAAATAGAGAAGCCATAGGACGAGTCGCCAAGTGGGCCATTGAACTTGGGCCTCATAGTTTGAGGTATGTGCCTCGCACTTCTATCAAGTCTCAAGCACTAGTGGATTTCATCAACGACTGGACAGAGCTGCAGATGCCTGAAGAGAAGTCGGATAACATATATTGGACTATTCACTTTGATGGGTCTAGGCAGTTGGAAGGCTCGGGGGCTGGAGTTGTCTTGGCTTCCCCTCGAGGTGACAAGTTTCGTTATGTCCTAAGGTTGATGTTTCCCTGTACTAACAATGCAGCTGAGTACGAAGCCTTGATCCATGGTCTACGGATGGCTAAGAAGATGAACTTAAGCCGGGAGAGATGTTTTGGCGACTCAGATTTGGTGGCTCAACAAGTCTCAGGCACATGGGATTCTAAGGATCCACTCATGGCGGCTTATCACCGTGAAGTTGACGCAAATGCTGGTCACTTAAAGGGTTATCAAGTGGAACACATCGATCGTAGGAAAAATGAGGCGGCCTATGCCTTAAGCCGGTTGGGGTCTCAGTGTAAGCTGGTGCCAGCTAACATTTTCTTGGATATTCTGCATAACCCTTCTGTCAAGTTGCCTACAGAGGAATACATGGTTGTTCCTGACCCGAAGGCACAATTGGTGGCGGCTCTTTACGTTATCTCAGATTGGACAGTACCATATTTGGCTTACATGACTCGAAGAGAGTTACCTAAGGATTAAACTTTGGCCAGGCAGATAACCCGGCGGTCTAAGTCAATGACAATTGCCAACGGTGAGTTACACCATCACAGTGTCACCGGGGCGTTTCAGCGTTGCGTTTCTCCTGAGGAAGGCTGTGAGATTCTTTGTGAGATTCATGAGGGAGATTGTGGTCATCATGCTGGCTCAAAATCCCTTGTGGCCAAAGCATTTCGTCACGGATTCTATTGGCTGACGGCTCATGCGGATGCAGAGGATCTGGTTAGTAAATGTGATGGCTGCCAGAAATTTTCAAGGCGAGCTCATGTGTCGGATCAATAATTGAGGATGGTTCCAATCACTTGACATTTGCAGTCTGGGCGCTTGATATGGTTGGGCCTTTTAAAAGGTCCAAGGATAAAAAGACACACCTCTTGGTGGCGGTTGACAAATTTACGAAGTGGGTCGAAGCAGAGCCGGTCAGTAAGTGTGACACGGCAACGGTGGTTCAATTCATCAAAAAGGTGATTTTCCGCTTTGGCTTTACCCATAGTATCATAACTGACAATGGCAGTAACTTTTCCAAGGGTGTTATGAAAGAGTTTTGTCAACGTGAGCATATTTGCCTTGATGTGCTATCAGTAGCTCACCCCTAATCCAATGGTCAAGCTGAAAGAGCCAATCAAGAAATTTTCAGAGGCATCAAACCCGGCTTATGGTTCCTCTGCAACGGACGCCGGGTTGCTGGGTGGGAGAGTTACCTTCTGTGATATGGAGTATCAATACTACTCCAAACAGGTCTACGGGTTACACGCCTTTCTTCATGGTCTACGAAGTAGAGGCGGTTCTCCCTAGTGACATCCGTCATGACTCCCCCCGCGTGGCGGCTTACGTTGAAGCCAATAATGAGCAAGCACGTCAAGATGCAGTTGACCTGTTAGATGAGAAGCGCAATCTTGCGGCAGCCCATTCGGCGATTTATCATCAAGACCTGCGTCGTTACCATAGCCGCTGGGTTAAGTCCAGAACCTTTTAGGAAGGTGAATTGGTGCTCCGGCTCATCCAGGATCAGACCGATATGCACAAGTTATCCCCACCTAGGGAAGGTCCCTTTGTGGTCAGCAAGAATGTGAATAACGGATCATACTACCTTATCAATGTTTGAGAGCACAAAGACTCATGTAAATCGGAGGAGGAGACCCGCCGGACGTGGAATATCGCTCATCTTCGGCCTTACCATACTTGAGCCACCGGCTCTTATGATGTACATATTTTTGATGATGTATATATTATTATGATTATAATAAAGCAGGGTCTCTGTTGTTTCATCTTCAACAATCATGCGTCTTCATCATCAGAATTTCAAAGAACAATTGGGGACGGGTCATATTCGAATCATACTATTAACCCCTTTTGGCCGGCTTCTTGGTCGTATTCGAACCATAGCCGTAAACATTTTGATCATCTGGGGACTTGGTCGTATTCGAATCACAGCTATTAACCCCTCTTGGTCCGGCTCATGATCGTATTCGAATCATAGCTGTTAAACACTTTGATCATTGGGGGCTTGATCGTATTCGAATCACGGATTAACCCCTTTGGTCCGGCTTCCTGGTCGTATTCAAACCATAGACCTAAAAATTTGGATCACTTGGGGGCTGGATCGTATTCGAATCACAGCTATTAATGCCTCTTGGTCCGGCTCATGATCGTATTCGAATCATAGCCGCTAAATACTTTGGTCACTGGGGGCTTCCTGGTCGTATTTGAATCATAGCTGTCGGTACCCCTTTGATCAGCGCAATGCCAAAAGCCATATGGGGGCTTCCTGATCGTATTCAAATCATAGCTATTCACCCTCTTGGTCCGACTTCCTGGTCGTATTCGAACCATATCCTCGTTTGTCATTTGGCTTGATTTCTTGAATTTTTTCCGGCTCTGTTTGCCTTTTGGTTTAAAGTAATTCCGGTCATACAACCTTTACTCTCACAGCTCATATTTGAAGCTTACCCGTGGTTTCTACTACCCGGTTGAATGAGAGGCGACAACTCGCCCTTACATGATGATATCAAGCACTTGGCAATATTGGTTTCTGAAGCTTTGGGTACTCACCCTTACTGCACCGGTATCATAAACCAGCAGTGCAATTCCATATCATAGGTATGATATCATTATTATGTTTCAATCAAGGTTCAACCAGCCTTATCCATAACTGTTTTAAGCATCAGTGGGGGCATACGAGATATTATGACGCGCCCTGCGGTAAACCGCCAAGGGATCTCTTTTCAATTACTTGTGTGCAGGATAAAATTGAAAATTTTCTACACCACTCAACAATCATAAGTCTCAGGTGGCGGTTTAAACTGTATGGAGCATAACACAAAATGTGCATGATGGCACGACAGAGAAAAGTTGTTGCTACCCTATTACATGACTCTCAGAGTCCAAATGATTAACTATTTTTCAGAAGGCCACAAATATGAACCGCCCAGCGGATCAATCTTCTTGATGGCCTGATGCTTCCGGATCAACCCTCTGCGCTTCTTTGTTCTGTTCTACGTCCTGGAAGGTTGATGATGACCAGTCAATGCCACTCAAAGCTTGGAACTCAGCTTCATCATCAATTAGCTTGGACGGGTCAACTTCAGGGGCAAAAGCGTGCTTACGGATTGGGGGGGATCAGGCCTGTCACTTTATAAGACGGTGTTGGCATCTTCTGATTTCCCACGTCAAAAGCCGGGTGATACTTGGTGAGGTCCGTCTCATTGGCAATCAGACTGGTCAGAAGGACGTATCTCCTTCACGCAAGCAACAAAGTCCTTCTGTTCAAATGGAGTGCTGTCTTCCTTGAAGCTTGGATACCCGATAGAGATATCGGCCGAGTCTAATTCCGGTAACCATGCTTCGGCCCGGTGTCGGTGTCAAAACCGGCGGATCTCGGGTAGGGGGTCCCGAACTATGCATCTAGGCGGATGGTAACAGGAGACAAGGGACACGATGTTTTTACCCAGGTTCGCGCCCTCTCGGTGGAGGTAAAACCCTACTCCTGCTTGATTGATATTGATGGTATGGGTATTACAAGAGTTGATCTACCACGAGATCAGAGAGGCTAAACCCTAGAAGCTAGCCTATGGTATGATTATTGTTCGTCCTACGGACTAAAACTCTCCGGTTTATATAGACACCGGAGAGGGCTAGGGTTACACAAAGTCGGTTACAATGGGAGGAGATCTTCATATCGTATCGCCAAGCTTGCCTTCCACACCCAGGAAAGTCCCTATCCGGACATGGTACAAAGTCTTCAATCTTGTATCTTCATAGTTCGGGAGTCCGGCCAAAGGTCATAGTCCGGCCATCCAGACACCCCCTAATCCAGGACTCCCTCAGTAGCCCCTGAACCAGGCTTCAATGACGACGAGTCCGGTGCGCAAATTGTCTTCGGCATTGCAAGGCAGGTTCCTCCTACGAATACTTCATAGAAGATGTTTGAACACAAGGATAGTGTCCGGCTCTGCAAAATAATTTCCACATGCCACCATAGAGAGAATAATATTTACACAAATCTAATCTGCTGAC
The DNA here is from genome assembly GCF_018294505.1 of Triticum aestivum. NCBI lineage: Eukaryota > Viridiplantae > Streptophyta > Magnoliopsida > Poales > Poaceae > Triticum > Triticum aestivum. Next base: position 647,980,246 of record NC_057810.1, read on the forward strand.
GTATTCCGCGGCGTGACATCATGCCACGGCCTAGCCTTTATTCATTTTACCGTTCCACCTCAGCGCCCTTAGCGAGGCGGTTTCCTTGGCACGTCTTGTCGAACCAGAGATCGTGTCCCCTTATTCCGGGATTCTCATTAATACGGGCGTGGGTAATCCAACCGCGCCTTTTGGTATGACTCTCTAATTGAAAGTGAGTCCCAAATGGTTACGGGGAGGGCTCTTGGTATTCAAATCCTTTATAAAGAGAACAAGGATCGACTCCCCTTCCTTTAATCCAATCAAATCCGCCCCTCGCCTCGAGTTCCAACACTCAAGGTTTCTAGTTTTAGGCGCTTCGGACCTCCGACGATGTCCGGCTCCAACCTTCAAGGCCGGTGGGTGCCTTCCTCCGTTACGGAAGAAGACGTACGAAAGCTGAGAGATGCCAGGTATCTAACCGGCGAAATCTCGCATAGGCTGCCTGCTCAAGGGCAGGCCATTCCTTCTCCTCAGCCTGGTGAGAGCATGGCGTTCACATCTCACTTCCTTCGGGGGTTAGGTTTCCCGAGTGATCCCTTTGTGAGGGGGCTGATGTTCTATTACGGGCTGGAATTTCATGACCTAGCCCCGGAGTCCATCCTACAAATTGTGTTGTTTATCGTAGTGTGCGAAGCCTTCCTCCATATCACCCCTCACTTCGGATTGTGGCTTAAAACCTTCAAAGTAGAGACGAAGATGATCGAGGGGCATCACGCCGAGTGCGGAGGAGCTATCATAAGCAAGATAGCCAGCGCTCCATGGCCCGAGGGCACTTTCCAAGAAGAGTTCGGCTTATGGCAACGGGACTGGTTTTATATCACAGCCCCCAGGGGCACCACATGGATGGCGCCTCCTGCTTTTCGCTCGTGTCCCCCGCCACGGCGAGCGTCATGGGTCAATGAAGGGCTTATCTGGGGTCCGTCCAAAGACGTGCCCCTATTGCAGGACCGCATTCGAGATCTCCTAGAAAGAGATATTAACCTGACCGTAGTGGCGCAAGTTATGCTGATTCGCGGCATGCTACCCTGCAAACGTCGCCCCCTCCGCCTATGGGAATTTAATCCGGAGGGACCGCGAGTCCTCCAACATTTTATGGACGCAACGCCCATGGAGATGTACAAATTCTTGTTTGGACCACAATCTAGGTGTCCGGATTTATCCGAGGACGCAGGTCTGAGCTGCAATCGCCAAGATGTTAAGGTAAGTAGCCCCATATTTGGACACACCATCCGTATTTTCATCATAAAGCGGCCCTTTGATAGAGCTATCCTTTGAACAGGAGTGGATAGCGAAGGCAAAGCTTATCAAGTGTCCAGCCCCCCTGCCCGAGACCGCGCCAGATCCCATGTTAACCAGGATGCTGCAGATTATGTATTCAGCAGAGGGCGAAGAGGGGAACCAGGGAGCTGCCGCCTCCGCGAAGGAGACTGTCAAGAACGGAGGAATCAAGAATTCCCCCAACCCGGGAAACAAAAGGAGTGCCTTTGAAGACCTGGAGGAGATGACCTCGAAACGGGGGAAGAAATCTTTGTCAGAGGATCCGGCGCCGGAGACTGCCCCGGCCGCATTGCGCCCTCACAGGGATTAGCTTTCCTCCGAGCCGTAAGTAAAGAGAGGGGCTCAAAAATTAGTGGCATCCCTGTTTTATTTCTGAGGAAGATAACCGAAATATTACCTTGCAGTTCGGATCTTGATCCTTCTCAACAGAGCTCATCTTCAGGGGATCTCCGTCCGAAGATGATAGAGAGCAAAACGCCTCCCCTAGCTGCACCAACTTACGAGGCAGGCGACCCCGAGGTGTCAGCCCGACGGGTTTCTCCAAGTCCGGGTCCTGAAAAAGGTCATCGGGCTCGTCCGGTGCCCTCTGATACGCGGTCGGAGAGGCTGAGGGATCTGCTCGGGCGTGCATCCGTCTCAGAAGAACACCGTGTGTTGACGAACATGGTGATAGGAAGGGATGCATCCACGAAAAGCGGATTGTACGAGGCCGCCAGGAGTTTACTGACAGGCTTTGAGGTACGTGAAAAGGTGTACCTATTAGTAGAGTTGCATAGAATGCGCCCTGTATAAATAGTAGCCCCTGAGACTCTGTGTGTCGTCAAGAGTGATGGCGCACAGAGGATCAAAACCCCAGGTATAAAATGTTACCTTTTTATGAAGGTGGCGAGGTGTTCGGTGGCTAGCTGGACTGATGAATCTGCCGAGTTAAAGCGGAAACTAGACGTGGCAGATGCCGACATCGCGCTTGTAAATAAGCGGCTAGACGAGGCACAAGGTATACTCCACAGATATCTGATAAGAGGAGGTCGATGCTCGTTTCTTACAATATATATATATATATATATATATATATGTGTGTATATATATATATATGTGTATATATATATATGTATATATATATGTATATATATATATATATGCATATTGCAGATAGTGCTGCTTCCATGGAGAACCTTCGGGCGGAACTTGCCCAAGCCAAGGAGCAAGCAAGAAAAAGTGATGCGGCGGCCGTTAAGGCGGCTAAAGAGCTGAAAGCCGCACAGGCTGCTCACTGCCAGAGTAAGAAGGCAATAGCCGATATGGCCGTAAAATTGAAGGATGCTGCCGACCGCTGTGAATTTCTCGAACAAGAAAAAAGGGCGGCTCAGAAGGACCTTGAGAAGATCACAACCGAGGTCAAGGATGCTCGCTCTGCGATGAGAGCTATGAAGGAGGAGTTGCGTCAGACCGGGGATATCACGGCTGGAAAGCCTTATATGCTGCGGATGAAGTTTGGGGATCCTAAGTATGCTCCGTTAGACCGTCAGTGGAGTGCGGAAAACACTTATCTGGATGTGGCAGCGAGTGCGGCTGACGCAACCGAACACTTCCGAGGACGAGGCGACCATAATTTGGAAGAACTGTTTTGGTCGCAGTTCCACAAGCCAGAGCGCCCACTTTCGGCACCCGACCATTTGGCCGCCTTTGCGGAGTTGAACAGGTTATCCGGACTCGCCATGAAGTATGTCGCGAGTCGTTTGTGGCCGGGGGAGCCGGAGCTGAAAAGTTATTTTGGATTGGTGCAGCAGTTCCTTGGTTCTGTGCCGCATGTCGATGTACTGAAGAGGTCGGCATGTATAGAGAGTGCACAAATGGCTCTTGCCTGTGTCAAGACATACTGGGCGGATATGCAGGCCAGTGTTGTCGCATCCCAGGATTCGGACAAAGGCCGGGTATCTGCCGAGCATTACCTTGAGGAAGTTCTTCTGGGCGCTCGTTTAATAGAAGCGCAGTGCTCGAAGGATGTTTTGTTCGAATAGCAGGTGCTATCGTAAAAGAAATATTTTGATAGAATATAAAAGCTTTTTATACTTGTGCTTGCAAGAATTATAACAACTCCTGTGCGGCCATTAATGTATATGTGTATATAACCTGAAAGATGGCAGCCGTTGGCTTTAGCCCCCACGCATATAATGCGGGGGTGTTCGCAAAAAATGTGCCTTTTCACACTTAATCCAACGTCTTGGTCCTACAAAGGAGGTGGTGGCACGGCGAACGAGGCAACCGGACTATAACGCTTTATCACTTTCACTTAGCCATAGGAGTTTGACATTGGGGCTACTTAATAGCCCCGGGAGGCACCACGCTCTCCCGAATCCGGGGCGCGTGTGTGCCTGACCGGGAAGCAGTCCTTCATTAATGTAGAGGAATTCTAGAGATTCCGAGAGTCATCGAGTGGTTGACCAGTCTCTCGCTATATCATGACAGTCAGTTTTCAGCTTTCTCTACTGTGGTGCTCGCCTGGCCGAACCGGGGCACAATCGCAGTAGTTCTCCTGGTGCCGCGTTAGCCGATATAACAGAACGTAAGGCAGCAAAACACAGGAGCCGGGCAAACCCAACATTTGACCAAAGACATGATTCGGAGCTGATGCATATAAGGCCTAACTCGTGACACCGAACACTCCCTAAGGTATTCGGTCTTTATGAAGACGGGCCGAAACAGAGCCCTTGGAAAGAAAGCCCCTTGTGTCCAGGTACGCGCAAAATTCTGGCGTGGCCACATGCCAAAACGCCAGTCTCTTCCTCGGTTATGACGAAAAACCGGGAGATGTTTTCAACAAGAGACAGTAAAAAAGGTTTACGCAGGGTCTTAATCTGAAAAGAATCCTTAGAACAGGTCCCTACTGCACGTCTGCGCATGTGTCTCCGTTGTGCCGTATCCTGGACGGGCGTAGCACGGTGTTCGTCTGCGAAAAAGAGTAACTTTAGTAAATAGGCGTGCGAGAAATCTATATTAGAATAAACAAGATATAGTTGGAGCAAGAAGGGAGCCGCATTGTCTCCTGGCGTGAACACGCGGAGCCCCTTGTACAGGGTTGTGCGGCTATTAAGTCCATGTGTGTTGATGCCGGACTCGTCTAGCCGTATCCGGGCTAGATTAGTGTGCGGCTGTCCAGGCGGCCGCACCCTTACCCGTATTTTGGGGGTCAATTGTCATTCCCCTGTGATGAGATGATGCCTCGTGGGCCGGGCATTTTAAGTGTAAGTGATGCATAGTGTGGTATTGCGTTAAAGCGGGCGAAAGCTTCACGTCCCAGTAGCGCTTGATAGCGACTTACGAATGGGGCGATGTGGAAGGTTAGCTCTTCCTTCGGAAGTTGTCGGGTGAGCCGAAGTTGACTTCTAATGAAAGGGAACCCATAGTCTGGGTATCTGGGCCCGGCGTGGCTCCTCGAAAGGAAGTTTTGCCGCGGCGTATTAGCACTGGGTTTACCCCTAGTTGGTGGATTGTGTCCTGATATAACAGGTTTAAGTCACTACCGCCGTCCATAAGGACTCGTGTAAATTGTAGTCCATCAATAACCGGATTCAAGACCAAGGCAATCCAGCCTGCGTTCCGGGCCCCTCTGGAGTAATCCCGATGGTCAAAGGTTATTGGTTGTAACAACCAGTGGCGGTGCTCCTCTGGGGCTGGTTGTGTGGCGCGTGTCTTTATAAGCGCCGTTCTGTTTTGCCCTTTTGCCATATGAAGTGAATTCACTATTTTGACTTCTTGTGGGAACTTCTTTTGTTCTCCGGTGTTCTGCTTGTGGGGCGCGTCGTCATCCTCGCTTGGTGCGTCGAGCCCCTTGTGTTCGGCATTGAGTTTGCCGGACTGCTTGAAAACCCAACAATCTCTGTGGGTGTGGTTTGTAGGCCTCCCGGGGGTGCTGTGGATTTGACATATTTTATCCAGGATTTTGTTGAGGTTAGACAGCTCGTCCCTGTTATCTTTGGGCGGCGGCTTTTTCTGATTTTGCTGAGAGCTTTTGAATCCGGCATTGACTGCCGTGCTCGTTGGGCTGTTGTCCTTGATTCAGTGTTGTTCTTTGTTACGGCACGGTTTCCCGTTTCCATCTCTAGGTTCGGATGTACTCGGATCGCTGGTGCTGCTCCTTGACAACCAGCTATCCTCTCCTGCGCAAAAGCGGGTCATGAGGCTTGTTAATGCGGCCATCGTTCTTGGCTTTTCTTGGTTGAGGTGTCTGGCGAGCCATTCGTCTTGGATGCTATGTTTGAAAGCTGCTAGGGCCTCAGCGGCCGGACAGTTGACTATCTGATTCTTTTTAGTAAGGAATCTGTTCCAGAGTTTCCGGGCTGACTCTCCGGGTTGCTGAGTTATATGACTCAGATCGTCTGCATCCGGAGGTAGGACATAGGTCCCCTGAAAATTTGCCCGGAAAGCCTCCTCGAGCGCTTCCCAATTTTGTATGGTGTTTTCGGGAAGGCTTTTAAGCCAATGCCGGACTGGCCCTTTGAGCTTGAGGGGTAAGTATTTGATGGCATGAAGGTCATCTCCTCTGGCCATGTGTATGTGGAGGATATAGTCCTCTATCCAGACTCCGGGGTCTATTGTTCTGTCGTATGCTTCTATGTTCACGGGCTTGAATCCCGCTGGAAATTCGTGATCCAGCACCTCATCGGTAAAACATAAGGGATGTGTGGCGCCCCTGTATGCGGGTGTGCCGCGATGTTAGGGTATTTTTTGCATTGTATTGCTCGTTGGAGCTTGTTTCTTGGGCCATAGATGGATCTGGTTGGGCAGGTTGTTTGATGCGAATCCTTAGGGGGATCGCTCGCCGGATTGAGTGTGGCGCTCTCTGCCACTTTGGATCGATCGTTGGGTCATCTATCTGACCTGGTGGCTTCCTTGTTTTTCGACTGTGGGGGCTTTATGGCCTCTTCGTCAAATTCCGGTAGTAGTTTCCGCTTCGAATAGCTCTTTGTGTGACGACTGTTGCCGTACTTGTGTGCAGTATCCAGCACTTTGTTCCATCTGATCCTGAGTGCATCTTTTGCTATTTTGATCCTCCGCTTCTGCTTTTTCAGGCTATGTGTAGTGGCGACGAGCCTTTGGTGGAGGTTCTGATGTTCCAGCAATTTGTCCGGCGTGAGGTCGTCCGGACTATTATCTTTTCCGGGGATTGGTTGTTTGGACGGTTGCTCAATGGCATGTTCGTCTTCCGTTGATTCGCCCTGCTCTATGGCTGGGTCTTTGTCGAGGTGGGGCTTTGCGTTGCACTTGCGTCGCCGCTTTGATTGTTTTTCGAGGGAACGATCCCTATTTGCGCCCTTTCGATCCTCGTTGTTATCCCTTTTGGGTGTGTCCACCATGTATACATCGTATGATGAGGTGGCTTTCCAGTTCCCTATAGGTGCTGGTTCTTGGTCGTCTCTTTCATCGGCGTCCATACCGTCGATATCTTCGGAGTCAAAGTCGAGCATGTCGGTTGAATCGTCGACAGTGGCTACGAAGTGGGTGGTGGGTGGGTTTCGAATTTCCTCGTCGCCCGCATCCCTACCCTGCTGACCATAGTCCGGCCAGGGCTCTCCTGACAAAGAGAGAGATTTTAGAGAGTTCAGGATATCGCCAAAGGGTGAGTGCTGAAAGACATCCGCGGCGGTGAACTCCATGATCGGAGCCCTATCGGGTTCGATCGGAAGGGGTGCGGAAGATTCGGAGTCCGGAGCGGAGTCCGGCACCTTGGAGTCACGGGCCTTGCAAAGGACTAGGCTGGTATTTGGCTCTATCGCCGTAGAGATTGCGGCTCCAGGGACGGCGTCCAACCGTCCGTCCCTGGTTAGCGCAGTCGACCCCGAGCTAATGGTCGGAGCGGACTCCTGAGTGGCACTCCGGGTGCTGTCTGGCGGCAGAGCTAGATCATGCCCATCGAGACAGTGCGGCACGCTCGGACGTGGCTCGAATCCGTCGAAGATCAAGTCCCCGCGAATGTCGGCCGTGTAGTTTAAGCTTCCAAATCTGACCTGATGGCCAGGGGCGTAACTTTCGATCTTCTCCAGACGGCCAAACGAGTTGGCCCGCAGTGCAAAGCCGCCAAATACAAAGATCTGTCCGGGGAGAAAAGTCTCGCCCCGGACCGCGTCGTGGTTGATGATCGAAGAAGCCATCGGGCCTAAAGGCGACGGCACAGAGGAACTCTCAATGAAAGCACCAATGTCGGTGTCAAAACCGCCGGATCTCGGGTAGGGGGTCCCGAACTGTGCATCTAGGCGGATGGTAACAGGGGACAAGGGACACGATGTTTTTACCCAGGTTCGGGCCCTCTCGGTGGAGGTAAAACCCTACTCCTGCTTGATTGATATTGATGGTATGGGTATTACAAGAGTTGATCTACCACGAGATCAGAGAGGCTAAACCCTAGAATCTAGCCTATGGTATGATTGTTGTTCGTCCTACGGACTAAAACTCTCCGGTTTATATAGACACCGGAGAGGGCTAGGGTTACACAGAGTCGGTTACAATGGGAGGAGATCTTCATATCGTATCGCGAAGCTTGCGTTCCACGCCAAGGAAAGTCCCTATCCGGACACAGGATCTTCAATCTTGTATCTTCATAGTCCGGGAGTCCGGCCAAAGGTCATAGTCCGGCCATCCGGACACCCCCTAATCTAGGACTCCCTCACCCGGCTTAAGGCAGTCACGGCCCCGGCTCTCACCGATGATCGCTTCAATTCACTAAACCGATGGGGCAGCACGGAAAGCTTCCTTAGCACATCAACCAAGAGTGTGCGGGCTTCATTGGATGGAGCAATTGTGGCCAATGCGCGATGAGCACCAGTGTAAAGTTGCTCCACCAATGTGTAAACTGCCTTCAGCTTCACCAGCATGTCTTGGTTCAGATTGGTGCTTCGGGGGCCTGCATAGTTATCATTGGGCGGGTTAAAAAGTAAATAATATAATCAAGGAGGATATTCAAACAATGACTGTCATCAGGCGACTTACCAAAGATAGAGGACACCATCTGAGTAACCTGGCATCTTAAGCCGGTCAGTTCAGTGGTTGCTTCCTCGAGAGCCGCCTCTGCTTTTTCTGCCCGTTGTGTTAAGGCAATCTTTTCTTCAGCCCAGGTGCTTTGTTCAGCTTCAAAGCCGGTTCTCAGTTTTTCTGCCTCACCCACTCTAAATTCGAACTTTGAGTTCGCCTTCTAGGTCTCAGCCTCTTGCAGCTCCAGACGGGTCTTCAAGTCAGACAACTCTGATTGAAGTTCAGCAGTGGTGGTCTGTACATACACCGGATTAAAGTCATAATTTAATGTTTGTTCCACATATTAAAGTCCCAAGCCTTTTGCAAGCAACAACACTTTGCACTTGGGGGCTAATGTCTACCGAAAGCTCTATTTATGTGGCGGCTTATGTGAATAAGTCCCAAGCACTTTGCGAGCAGGAGTACTTGGCACTTGGGGGCTAATGCATATTGCTTGTCTTGTTGCAATTTTACGATGACACCTTGGTGGTACAACCGGCCATAGCCAGCTCATGAGAACTACACAACTTTAAGCCGGATTTTTAAAGGATTGTTTCATAGGAGATCAAGTCTACAGCATATTCAAAATAAGCAGTAAACTTGGGGGCTGGCAGTGTATGCATAACTTAAGAGTGGAAAAGATCATACCTCAAATTTGTGGTGCATCTACTTCACCATGTCAACTTCAAGGTCACGGTTGCTGTGTACTTGGCTGAGAAAGCCAGAGTATATTTCACCAACGCCTAGTTGAGCATAGTTGGTGACATCAAATCGTACTTTGCGCGGCTCAACATGTTCTTCTTTGGCAGAATGCTTGGCCAGCACAGTAGGTCTCCCCAGTTCAGTAAAGCCGGTATTGGTGATCTCTACATCATCATCTTGTGTGTTGGTTGTCTTGACAGGGCTTGAAGCATCAGGATTTAAAGAGTCATCATTGGCTTGATCAATAGGCGGGTCAACAGTCATTGTAGGAATATCATGAACCAGCTCATGGAATTTCGGCTCTTTGGCCGGCTTGTTCTTCTTTGCCCTCTTGTTGGGCTTTGCTTTTCCACTGCATGAGTCATCAAGATCAGTATAAGTATAAAAGGGTTATAATGAGTAAAAAGTAAGTAATTTGCTATTACCTGGGAGCAGTCTTGAAAGCCGGAATATTGGATTGGATTGAATGGATTGAGCTGTTCCCTGATAATTTGAGTCAGAAGGATTGAGTGGCTAGCAAGTAAGACCCGCCAAAGGGTCAAAAGAGTTTAAATCGGGGGTGACCTCATTTCGACGCTTCCTCAGCATGTTCTGTAAGCCGGAGGAGAGTTCCACATCCTTGCTCATCCGAGTCTGTCGCCGGATCTCATGTTGTTGTTGCTTCAAAATAAAGTGAGGATCCAGATGAGCTAAGGGGTGTAAAAATCTTACTTTCCGGGTTACTCTTTGGATTTTTGTCTTGGCAAAGGCTCGGAGTCGGAGGAAATAATAGTTACCTCTTCTTCCACTCCCTGACTCATTCCCGTGTCATCCTGATGATAGTCAGTGTCAATAAGATGGTGGAAAAAAGAGCCAATAGAATCAAGGGCTACCTCTGACTCAGAGGTGTCATCCAGTTGAAGTAAATCAGAAGCGCTGGGCTTCTTTCCTCTCTTCTTGGTGGCCCTCCTGGCGGCTTTCTTGGCGTTCCTAGCTCCCTTTGTAGCTTCATGATCATACTCTTTATTCCAAAAGTAATCACCAGCCTGTGAAAATCATCAAGGATGAGTTAAAACAAAGTATTAAGGGTGAAAGTAAAATGGCCAGTTTGGCGGCTTACTTTTGGTGTCGGGTTAGACTTGCACAAAGGGCTTAGGCCCACCTTGCTGCAACCAGCTAGGCTCTCATTCAGAAGGGCCTTTGTCATCTCATTGATAAGGTCATCAGTTAATTCCTCGGAGCTGTGCTGGAGTGGATCCTTTGTGCTACCGGTGTAAGTGCACATTAAGCCAGAGCGGCGGCTCAAGGCGATGATCCGCCATGCGACCCAGGATCGAACCAAGTCAATGCCGTTTAAGCCATTCCCCAACAGAGCCTTCACTTTGGTAATGGTAGGGGCGAGCTTCTTGCGTTCAGCAGCTGTCAACTTGTCGGGGAGTGGATGGTTCGACTCAAGATGTAGGGCTCGAAAGCCGGGCAGACCGTTCTCATCAGCTGGAGAGGCATCCTAGCAATATAACCATGTTTGATTCCAATCCTTGGGATGACTTGGTGGCTGCACATAAGGGAAAATGGCGTCTCTTCCTCGCTGAATTGAGACCCCGCTGCTACGTCTTGAGCTAGCGTTGGTTTTCCTCGAAGAGGAGAGGGTGATGCAGCAAGTGTAGCGTAAGTATTTCCCTCAGTTTGGAGAACCAAGGTATCAATCCAGTAGGAGGCTCCTCAAAAGTCCCACGCACCTACACAAACAAACTGAGAACTCGCAACCTACGCAATAAAGGGGTTGTCAATCCCTTCACGGCCACTTGCGAAAGTGAGATCTAATAAAGATAGTATGATAAGATAAATATATTTATGGTATTTTATAATATAGATGCAAAAAGTAAAGATGCAAATAAAAGCTGATTGGAAGCAAATATGATAGGAGATAGACCTGGGGGCCATAGGTTTCACTAGAGGCTTCTCTCGAGATAGCATAAGTATTACGGTGGGTGTTGGTGTCAAAACCGGCGGATCTCAGGTAGGGGGTCCCGAACTGTGCGTCTAGGCGGATGGTAACAGGAGACAAGGGACACGATGTTTTTACCCAGGTTCAGGCCCTCTCGATGGAGGTAAAACCCTACTCCTTCTTGATTAATATTGATGATATGGGTAGTACAAGAGTAGATCTACCACGAGATCAAAGAGGCTAAACCCTAGAAGCTAGCCTATGGTATGATTGTTGTTCGTTCTACAGACTAAAACCCTCCGGTTTATATAGGCACCGAAGAGGGTTAGGGTTACACAGAGTTGGTTACAATGGTAGGAGATCTACATATCCGTATCGCCAAGCTTGCCTTCCATGCCAAGGAAATTCCCATCCGGACACGGGACGAAGTCTTCAATCTTGTATCTTCATAGTACAGGAGTCCGGCCAAAGGTGATAGTTCGGCTATCCGGACACCCCCTAATCCAGGATTCCCTCAGTATCCCCTGAACCAGGCTTCAATGACGACGAGTCCGGCGCGCACATTGTCTTCGGCATTGCAAGGCGGGTTCCTCCTCCGAATACTTCATAGAAGATTTTGAACACAAGGATAGTGTCCGGCTCTGCAAAGTAAGTTCCACATGCCGCCGTAGAGAGAATAATATTTACACAAATTCAATCTGCTGACGTATTCCGTGGCGTGACATCACACCACAGCCAAGCCTTTATTCAAATCGTTTTTACTGTCCCACCTCAGCGCGTTTAGCGAGGCGGTTTCCTTGGCACGTATTGTCAAAGCAGAGATCGTGTCCCCTTATTCCAGGATTCTCATCAATACGGGCGTGGGTAACCCAACCGCGCCATTGATTACGGCGCTTGGGAGATAAGCGAGTTTTACCAGGCTGGTGGGGACGCATAGCTTCGTCCGCCCATATAAGGGGATAAGGATCCACCTTTTTACCCATGCCTTTTTCCTCCTTTGCTCATCCATTTACGCACACTCGAGCTCCAGCGCCCAAGTCCGCACATCCCACCTCAACCTTCTCCAGCCATGTCTGGAGCGGGAGGCAAGTGGATGGCCTCCTCCGTCACTTGTACAACGACATCGTGCATCGGCTCCCCGACAAGGGGCAGCTCATCCCCACCCCATGGCCCCATGAGAGGGTGGTGTTCCTCACCCACTTCCTCCGCGGACTAGGTTTTCCACTTCACCCATTTGTCTGGGAGCTCATGTTCTACTACGGCCTGGATTTCCACGATCTGGCCCCGAATTTTATCCTCAACATCTCGGCATTCATCGTCGTGTGCGAGGCCTTCCTCTGCATCCAGCCTCACTTCGGCTTATGGCTGAAGACCTTCAATGTCAAGCCGAAGGTAGTGGGCGGCCGCCAAGCAGAGTGCGGAGGTGCCATGGTGGGCAAGATGGCCAACGTCTTATGGCTCGAGGGCTCCTTCGTGGAGACCATAAAGGGGTGGCAATCGGGGTGGTTCTACATCACCGAGCCGCGTGACCCTAAATGGGCAGCGGCCCCTGAATTCCGATCTGGCTTCCCTACACGGCTCACCTCCTGGAAAGAGATGGGCTTGACGTGGGGTAATTCATAAGAGCTGACTGGACTTCAAACCTGCGTCCAAAACCTGGTGAACAAGAAGCTCAAGCTTGTCAACATAGTCCAGGTCATGCTCATCTGCTGGATCCTCCCGTGCCAACAACGGGCCTTCAGCTTGTGGGAGTTTGATCTGGCACAGCACCAAACCTTGAGCAGGCTCTTCGACACTATGTACGAAGATGCCTGGAAGGTGCTGTTCAAGGGTGCCGAGGCTCCCGCATCCGCTACCAAAGATCGCGGATTCAGCTCGCAGCATCAAGCCAGCGAGGTAAGCTACTTTACCCTTTACGAGACTCTTGTTTTCCATAGTTTGACTCTATGCGGGATCTAAACTCCCCTGCCTTTGATAGGATTGGCAGAAGACATCCGGGCAGGTTGACTGTCCGGCTCCCTTGCCAGAAGACCTAGCGGACGCCCGATTGACGGGGCTGCTGGTTCCGGCACCTCATGTGGTGCCGGAGAAGAAGGCCAAGAAGAAAGCCACGGGAACTCGAAGGAGTTCCCGGCGCCAGGTGTTGTCGGACTCATCTTCCGATGACTCCGAGGCGGACTCCTCCTGTGAAGACGAGGAGGAGGAAAAAGAGGCCTCTCCCCCAGCAGGGGGAGAGAATAAAAGGAAGGCCGCCCCAACAGGGGAGGCCGAAGGGTCCAAGAAGGGAAGGACCCTCCCTCCGGACTACTGCACCAACACCGACGATGGCGAGGAGGAGTGGCCACCGAGGGCTAAGCCCCTGGCAAAATCATAAGTGTTCGGATACCAGAATTACTCATGGCGTTTCATTTGTCGCACAGAATTTCCTAATGCCGAATATAACCCTTCAGCCCGCCCAAGGACGGGCTCGACGCTTCAACGAGCGGCTCCCTGGATTCATCGGACGTGAATAGCACCTCACTTCCGGCTGCCTCCTCTCCTCGCACTGCGGATGACGCCGAGGTGGGGTCCCAAAAGGGGCCCAGCTAGGAGGAGGTGGTCCAGGAGGCGCCGCAAGGCAACCTCCCAGACTCCAGGCGCAAGGGGGATAAAACCCCAAAGGGCTCTAAGTCCGGCCCTGGGCCAGACTGCGCACCAGAACCTTCAGTGGTTCCGGAGTCCGACAGGTGGCTCCTTCGTAAGAAGGGCAAGACTGCGACACCGGTGACCTCCGTCCAACCGGAGGCACCGGATAATTTGCTGGAGGCGCTTAACGGCGCCTCCATCGACGAGGAGCACCACACTGTTATGAGTGTGGTGATCCAGAAATTTCAGTCCACCAAAAGCGGGCTGACTGAAGCCTGTGCCAGCCTTCTAACAGGCTTTGAGGTAAGTGTTTAAGATATGTAAAAATGTTACCACATAGACAGTAGCCCCTGATGCTCAGTTTGGTGTTCGGAAAGAAAAGCCGAACTGAGGATCTAAAAGATGTACGCAAGAGTCTAACATAGGTATGTCAATATGGGAATGTAGGTTGCGCTGCTGACCTATGCCGCACTGACTGCGGAGGTCAATGCATTGAAGCAGAGCCTTGAGCGGTTGGAGAACGAGCTCGGCTTTGCGAAAAAGCAGCTCGAGGACAGGGAAGGTAAGTAATACCTTATGGAAGTATATAAAAGATGTGGTTGCCAAAAATGACAGGAATAACGTGAGTATTGCAGGGGCCACGAACGAGGTGGCGACCCTGAAGGAAGCAGTGTCCAAGGCCGAAAGCAATGTGGCCACGGAGTACATCGAGCGAGAGAAGCAAGAGGCGTGGGTGGCGGAGGTGCGGCAAGAGCTCCAGGCTCTCGTGGAAAAACACGAGAGTTTGGAGCGTGACTCAAAGACTCGAGAGTCCGAGCTCGCCTCGGCCCTTGAGAGCGCCAAAGCCACTAAGGCCGAAGCCCAAAAATCCCTCCAAGAAATTGAGGCATTGAAGAAGATATCAGCGGGTAAAGCATTCTTTATGCAAAGCAAGCACGTGAAAGTGAATTATCAGTTACTTACCCGAATCCGGAGGTCTCCAGGAGCATTCGCAGATCTGCCCTTCAGTGTGTCCGATGCTGCCGCATTCCACCGAGCCGAGGAGGGGAGTTCGACGGAGAAGGTGTTCTAGTCTCAGTATGCTGAGGCCGATCACCCAGTGCCCTTGAGCGACCAGCTGAAGTAGCTGGTCGAGGTCCATAAGGAGGCCGAACAGGCCATGAAGGGCCTCATAGTTCGGCTGTGGCCTAAGGAAGCCATGCCTGGGAGCTACTTCGGGCTGGTGAGGCGGCTGGTGGACACATGTCCATGGATTGAAGTTGTCAAGCGCTCCGTCTACATCGAAGGTGCCCGTAGGGCCCTTGCCCGTGTTAAAGTGCACTGGGGCAAGATGGACGCTGAGAAGCTTGTGATGGACAGACCACCGTCGGGCAAGGAGTATCGCAAGCCCGAGATGTATTATGAGGGCATCCTGAAGGGTGCCCGCCTTATAGCGGGTGAATGCTCCAAAGATGTAATTTTTGAGTAAACTCGCATTTGTTATCCTGTACGCTGAAAACTTTGTTCATATGCGCTAAGCAACGCTTGTGAATTTAAAATATTACCTTCTGTGCAGCCATTTATTAAATTTGAGAGATGGCGAGTCGTCGGCTTCTGCCCCCATGCCACGAGTGCTGGGGTGTTCGGGATAAACTTGAGCGCTCTTTTCCCCATTCTTGGGTCCTTCGAGGGAGGCGCTCAACGCAACGAACGAGGCAACCGAACTATAATGCTTGAACACTCTCACTTAGCCCCTGGTATTCGTAAGACCGAGTTCGGGGCGCTATCCATGCCTCGGCCGGACAAAGCCGACTCCTTGCTCTAAGCGGCATAAGTCTTTAGGGACTCGAAAACCTCTCGAACAGCGACCGGCTCTCGCCCTATCATGGCGGTCAGTTTTAGCTTTCTCCACTGAGGTGCTTAACCCAGCTCAACCGGGGCACAATCGCAGTGGTTCTCCCAGCGCTACCTTGGCCGATATAATGGAACATAAGGTACCAAAACATGGGAGCCGGGCAAACCCAACTATTGACCCAAGACATGATTCGGAGCCGATGCATATAATGCTATAAGTTCGGGGTGCCGAACTTGTGAAAGTGTTCGGACTTATCACATCATATTTTGGGGTACTTAAGCCCCTGGTGTATTTGGCCGTACCAAAGTGTATGGGTGCAACATGTAAAAAAATGAATGCAATAATAGGCAGAAGCTATGTATTGTTTATTTAAAAAGGCTACGGTAAAAGTAGAACGATACAAATAGTGCGATAAGCAATGGACGGGACTATTTGACATGTCCCCCTCCAGGGGCGAGCTACGGGATGATATGTGAAACAAGCATACTGCACGTTATAGAGACCACCTGGACACTCGACGTAGCTTTCTGCTTCCCTGGCTATTGCATCGTGTGTTCGGTGATTCTACTGCCGGACAGGGCTTCTTGAGAAAGGAGTCCTGAAAGTAAGAGAAAAAAGAATGACACAATCGGCAGCCCCTGGTGCGGTTGAGCCACATTCTGGGCCTACTATGGTTGTGCCCCTCCCCCTATGCCCATGGTATTTCCAGAGCGTAATTATGTACGCGTAGTACTGGTTTCGCAATTTCGTGAGGGCTGGGGTTGGGGCCGCATTGCTACATGTGCTCAGGACGTGCCAGGCGGTCTTGTTGTAGGTTACTCCGGGCGTGCTTGACGGTGTCCGTACATTTAATAGCCGGACTCGAGGATTGCCTTGAGAGGCTGCTTTGTACTTCCACCGTGAGGGCTGCCGTATGCTCCTCCGTTTGAAGAGAGCGTTCGGTGTTTCCGTTGACCGTAATGACTCCTCGAGGGCCTGGCATCTTGATCTTGAGGTATGCATAGTGCGGCACCGCATTGAACTTTGCAAATGCAGTTCGTTCGAGCAGTGCGTGATAGCCGCTGCGGAACGGGACTATGTTGAAGATTAACTCCTTGCTTCGGAAGTTATCCGGGGATCCGAAGACCGCTTCAAGTGTAACTGAGCCTTTACAGTTGGCCTCTACACATGGTATGACGCCTTTAAAGGTCGTCTTTGTGGGTTTAATCCTTGAGGGGTCTATGCCCATTTTGTGCACTGTATCCTGATAAAGCAGGTTCAGGGTGCTGCCGCCGTCCATCAGGACTCTAGTGAGGTGAAATCCATCAACGATTGGGTCTAGAACCAATGCGGCGAATCTGCCATGGCGGATGCTAGTGGGGTGGTCCCTTCGATCAAAAGTGATCGGGCAGGAGGACCACGGATTGAACTTTAGGGCGACTGGCCCCATCGCATATACGTCCCTTAGTGCACGCTTCCACTCCCTTTTGGGTATGTGGGTTGCGTATATCATGTTCACCGTCCGCACTTGTAGGGGGAAGCCCTTCTGTCCTCTATTGTTCGGCAGCCGGGGCTCCTCCTCGTCATCGCTATACAGCCCCTTGTCATTGTTTTCGGCATTTAACTTGCCTGCCTGCTTGAACACCCAACAATCCCTGTTGGTGTGGTTGGCTGGTTTTTCGTGGGTGCCGTATATCTGGCACGAGCGATCGAGTATTCGGTCCAAATATGACGGGCCCTGAGTATTTCTTTTGAATGGCTTTTTCCGCTGACTAGGTTTAGAGCCTCTGAATCCGGCATTGACTGCCGTATCCTCAGCATTATCGTCGTTAATGCGGTGCTTGTGCCTGTTGCGGCGCGACCTGCCGTTGCTGTCCTTGGTATCCGAATTACCAGGGCTCTTGGTCATGTTGTTACTACAAGCTAGCCAGTTGTCCTCTCCCGCGCAAAAGCGGGTCATGAGTGTTGTGAGGGCTACCATGGATTTCGGCTTTTCCTGTCCTAGGATCCGGGTAAGCCACTCGTCGCGGATGTTATGTTTGAAGGCTGCAAGGGCCTCTGCATCCGGACAACCAACGATTTGATTTTTCTTGGTTAGGAACCGTGTCCAGAATTGTCTGGCCGATTCCTCTGGCTGCTGAATTATGTGGCTTAGGTCATCGGCGTCTGGTGGTCGCACATAGGTGCCCTAGAAGTTGTCGAGGAATGCGGCTTCCAGGTCTTCCCAACAACCAATTGATTCTGCTGGCAAGCTGTTAAGCCAATGCCGAGCTGGTCCTTTAAGCTTGAGCAGGAGGTATTTGATTGCGTGAAGATCATCACCGCGGGCCATGTGGATATGAAGGAGATAGTCTTTGATCCAAACTGCGGGGTCTGTTGTGCCATCGCAGGATTCAATGTTCACGGGTTTGAACCCTTCGGGGATTTGATGATCCATTACTTCATCTGTGAAGCATAGTGGGTGTGCGGCGCCCCTGTATTGGGCTATATCACGACGTAGCTCAAATGAGCTTTGTTTGCTGTGTTCGGCTTGGCCGGATTTGCTGTATCTGGCATGACGGTTATCGTCACGTGTAGTGAGGCGCCCACGCGATCCGTAGATCGATCTTGTTTGCCTTGCCTTGCCTCCAATATATCTCGCAGGTCTGGTGCATTTCCCCGTGCCTTGGTACTTTTTGAGCGACGCCGGGGTGCAGCTTGTGTGGAGGGCCTAGAGGCCTCTCTGTCGCGGCCACGAGGTGGCCGGTCAGCCGTGTCATGCGCTGGTGATGTAGGTTTGGGTGCTTCCTCCTCTAATCGGGGTAGCAGCCTATGTTTTGGGTAGCACTAGGAGGGGCGTTCGAGTTCATACTCTTCGGCCGCAAGGACTTCAGTCCATCTGTCAGCTAGCAAGTCTTGGTCAGCTCGAAGCTGTTGTTGCTTTTTGTTGAGGCTGCTTGCCGTGGCCATAAGCCTGCGTTTGAAACGCTCCTGCTCGACAGAATCCTCAGGCACGACAAATTCGTCGTCATTGAGGCTTGCCTCGTCTTCGGAGGGAGGCATGTAATTATCGTCCTCTACCTCTCTGTCTGTCGCCCTCTCATGAGGGCTGGCTTCTCCATCCTCCTGCGCTGAATCCTGCTGGAGGGGGTTGTCTTCGGCACTTTCCGGGGTGTTATTGTCTCCCGTGCCAGAATCACCGTTTTTGCTGTGGCGGGATTTAGAGCGGCGCCGCTGACGCCGGCGCTTAGGCTGTTTCTTGGAGGGGTCATCCTCCGTTGTTCCATCGCAATTCCCATCTTTTGGGATGTCCACCATGTATATGTCGTATGATGAGATGGCCTTCCAGTGCCCGGTCGGCGCTGGTTCTTGGTCGTCTCCTGCATCGTTGTCCATACCGTCGATGTCTTCAGAGTCGAAGTCGAGCATATTGGTTAAATCATTGACAGTGGCTACGAAGTGGGTGGTGGGTGGGATTTGAGTTTATTCGTCGTCCGCATCCCAACCTTCCTGACCATAATCCGGCCAGGGCTCTCCTGATAAAGAGAGAGACTTTAGCGAATTCAGGATGTCGCCAAAGGGCGAGTGCTGAAAGATGTCCGCGGCAGTGAACTCCATGATCAGCGCCCAATCGGATTCGATTGGCAGGTGCGCGGAAGGTTCGGAGTCCAGAGAAGAGTCCGGCACCTTGGAGTCACGAGCTTCGCCAAGGACAGGGTTGGTATTCGGCTTGATCGCCGTAGAGATAGCAGCCCCCGAGGCGGTGTCCAGCCACCCGTCCTCGATCGGCATAGTCGGCTCCGAGCTAAGGGTCGGAGCGGACACTAGTGCGGCCTCCAGGGCAATGTCTGACGGCAGAGCTAGATCATGCCCATCGTGACAGTGTGGCGCGCTTGGCTGTGGCTCGAACCCGTCGAAGATCAAGTCTCCGCGGACGTCAGCCGTATAGTTTGAACTTCCAAATCTGACCTGATGGCCAGGGGCGTAGCTTTCGATCTGCTCCATATGGCCAAGCAAATTGGCCCGCAGTGCAAAGCCGCCGAATACGAAGATCTGTCCAGGTAGAAAAGTCTCACCCTAGACTGCATCGTTCTTGATGATCGGAGGAGCCATCGGGCCTAAAGATGACGACACAGAGGAACTCTCAATGATAGCAGCAATCTCGGTGTCAAAACTGGCGGATCTCGGGTAGGGGGTCCCGAACTGTGCGTCTAGGCGGATGGTAACAAGAGACAAGGGACACGATGTTTTTACCCAGGTTCGGGCCCTCTCGGTGGAGGGAAAACCCTACTCCTGCTTGATTAATATTGATAATATGGGTAGTAACAAGAGTAGATCTACCACGAGATCAGAGAGGCTAAACCCTAGAAGCTAGCCTATGGTATGATTGTTGTTCGTCCTACGGACTAAAACCCTCCGGTTTATATAGGCACCGAAGAGGGTTAGGGTTACACAGAGTCGGTTACAATGGTAGGAGATCTACATATCCGTATCGCCAAGCTTGCCTTCCATGCCAAGGAAAGTCCCATCCGGACACGGGATGAAGTATTAAATATTGTATCTTCATAGTCCAGGAGTCCGGCCAAAGGTGATAGTTCGGCTATCCGGACACCCCCTAATCCAGGACTCCCTCTGTGGGTGAACAAATTACTGTCGAGCAATTGATAGAAAAGCGCATAGTTATGAGATTATCTAGGCTTGATCATGTATATAGGCATCACGTCCATAACAAGTAGACCAACTCCTGCCTGCATCTACTACTATTACTCCACACATCGACCGACTCCTTCCTGCATCTAGAGTATTAAGTTCATATGTACCGATTAACGCATTAACCAAGATGACATGATGTAGAGGGATAAACTCATGCAATATGATATAAACCTCGATCAATACAATACAATACTTGTATCCTTGATGGCAACAATACAATACTTGTTATCCTCGATGGCAACAATACAATACTTGTCTTGCAACCCTTTCTGACACTGGGTAAGAACACCGCAAGATTGAACCCAAAGCTAAGCACTTCTCCCATGGCAAGAAAGATCAATCTAGCAGGCCAAACCAAACTGATAATTTGAAGAGACTTGCAAAGATAACTCAATCATACATAAAAGAATTCAGAGAAGATTCAAATATTATTCATAGATAAACTTGATCATAAACCGACAATTCATCGGATCTCGACAAACACACCGCAAAAAGGGATTACATCGAATAGATCTCCATAAGAGAGGGGGAGAACATTGTATTGAGATCCAAAAAGAGAGAAGAAGCCATCTAGCTAATAACTATGGACCCGTAGGTCTATGGTAAACTACTCACAACTCATTAGAGGGGCAAGGATGTTGATGTAGAAGCCCTCCATGGTTGATTCCCCTCTGGCAGAACGCCGGTGAAGGCTCCAAGATGGGATCTCGCGGATACAGAATGTTACGGTGGTGCAAATTGTGTTTCATGGTGCTTCTGGATGTTTTTGGGGTACGTAAGTATATATAGGAGGAAGAAGTACGTCGGTGGCCGCCCAAGGGGCCGACAAGATAGCGGGGCGCGCCCTACAGGGGGGGGCGCAGCCCCCTATCTCGTGGGGTCCTCGGGAGCTTCTTGACTTTCACTCCAAGCTCTTCGGATCACGTTCGTTCCAAAAATCACGCACCGAAAGGTTTCATTCCGTTTGGACTCCGTTTTATATTCCTTTTCTTAGAAATACTGAAATAGGCAAAAAAAACAGCAATATGGGCTGGGCCTTCAGTTAGTAGGTTAGTCCCAAAAATGATAGAAATGTGCAAAAAAAGGCCCATTGGAGTACTCGTTCTGGCGGTCAAAAATTATAATTCCACCCGCCAAGTTCCAAACTAGGGGTAATATAATAGCATGGAACAATCAAAATTATAGATACATTGGAGATGTATCACCCGCCAAGTTCCAAACTAGGTCCACTGGAGTACTCGTTCTGGCGGTTAAAATAAAAATATTCTGTGAATAATTCCACAGTGGGCTCCTCTTGAAGGTAGACTTTGTAGAACACTTGGAAACTGCATATGTTGGACACGGAATTGGGTGCGATGTCTTGAGGATCGAGGTCAAAAAAGTGCAGAACGTCCCTGAAGAACTTAGAGCCGGGAGGTGAAAAGCCCCAGTTCATATGATTAGTGAAGACAATGACTTCCCTTCTTTGGGCTAAGGTTTCTCTTCTGTCGGCTTAGCGGCGCGATAAGACATGACAGATATCTTTGACAGATAACCGATTTTCACAAAGTCTTCAAGTGTATTCTCCGTGACGATGGAGCGAACCTAGTTATAGGAAGTGGTTGTTTTGGGCGGCATTGTGAAGAAGGAATCCTAAAAGGAAAAAGAACAAGGTTTGTCGGTTCAAATTAAGCCGAAAGGAAAGTATTACAACATATGTTCAGAATGGCGGCTTAAGAAGGGGCCTAATGGTATATGACTAGTTACAGTAGGTTATATAAGCCGCCATGAGCAGTTTTATGTTTATCAAAAGATGAATCTGTGGACCATTGAATTTACCTACAGACAGTGGTATGAGCAGACATGACTAGGTGGATCTATCAAGATGCAGTTTTTTGCTAAGTATCGTACAAACAGGTTTCACAGATTGCAATTGTTATTTTGGATCAGTGGCAGTCTACAAAAAGGAAACAATTCAAGACCTAAAACCAGCATAGGGGAGTTCATAAGCTCTAATGAGATCTCTTTCCAAAGGAAAAGGGGTCCGCTGGTATTGAATGCAAAGGCAAAATAACTGCCGCACAAGTTCTATACCATTTCTAGATCAAAAGGTGCTGCGGTGGAAGAACTACGACGAACTACGAAGAACACAAAAATGTTCAGGAACCCTAATGCGGATCTGGGGTACAGGAGAGCGAGTGCTTAGAGATGTAGGTCAACTTTGGAGGAGCGCCGCCGTTCTCTGGTTCGTTCAGGGTGATGCAGCGGCCAAGGACGAGGACGACGGTGTGCTTCGCAGCGGCGGTAGAGCTCGAGTGATAGACAATCGCGAGAGGAGGAAGACGATGGAAAAGGGGGAGAATGAGAAGAGGCCGGTCGTAGCTATTTATAAGGAAAGGCTAATAAGTGGGCGGGAAAAAGGAGGAGGCCAAACATGGTTATCCAGCTACCCAGACGCCTCGATTTTCGAAATGGTTGTTAAGATAAAGATCCACTGAGATATGCTGGATAAAGTTTGAATTAATGGCAGGTGATGTCAGGGCGGGTTATCCCAAATCCAGAAGATGACATCATGGCGGGTTATAAACTCTCGCACATAGGAAGAAGAGAATATTTTTTCTAAGTACTGAAGATTGACATGAACCAGTTCAAATCAATCTGGGGCCTAATGTTGGGGATATAACTATTAGTATACCCTGCCCAGGAGGGGCCGGGTTATACCTATGGCTATTCATCATATGAAGCCCACAAAGATATTTGAAGATGGCAGTTTAGTTAAGGTCCCAAGGCCCAAAGGCGACTTAAGGCCTGTGAGGGTAAACCGCCATATATGTCTGACTTGTATTGTAAGGCATGAATAGATAGTCATCGAGACGGACACTGTTTATGAGCCGGCCGGGACTCCGTGAGCCGCTAGGCGTCAACCTCTGTATATAAAGGGACGACCTGGTGGTGATTCGAGACAAGAGACAACAGATCGAAAGCTATGTCAAGCGGATTCGCTCCCTGGTAATCGAGACATAAGCAATACCACCTCAAACTGGATTAGGCCTTTACCTTCACAGCAAGGGGCCGAACTAGTATAAACTCTCGTGTTCTTTGTCCCGTTTTAACCCCTTTAAGCTACCTAGTTGCAATGGATCCACGACTAAGTCCTTGTGCTAGGACATCTGCCGTGACCTTTCCACGACATCTACTTAGTGTGGAATTTTTGGCTAGCAAAGATAGGGGTAAGCACCACATGTTGAAGTATCTATGACAATATAACTTCTATGTGAATATGAACAAACACAAATCATTACGTTATCTTCCTTGTCCAACCTCAACAGTTTTGACATATAATATTTTGATGGGTGCTCACAATCACAAAAGATTTCCAGGATAGTGTATTTGCATGTGAATCTTCTCTTCCCTTGTTAATTCTTTCATGAGTTGCATCATTGACCAATGCTATGTTTGTCAATCTACAATAAAATTTTCTACTTATAATTTTCCTTGTGTAATGTTATCATTTACTATAAGATTAGCATATGATCTTTTTCATTTATTTCCTTTCTTTTTATTGAAACAAGTAAGTAAAGAAAGCAAAACTCAAACTAAACTTTATTATATATCTCAGACATGATTACAAAGATAGATCACTAAGCAATCTCTCAAAAACAAAGGATCGAACTAAACTTTTATTCATCTAAAGCAAAAGATAACCATGGATCAAACTTAAGAAAAGTAAAGGCAAAATATAGTGGAGATGATACGATACCGTGGCACCTCCCCCAAACTTGGAGAAAGCCAAGGGGAGTGCCCATACCCGATACTCAATTTTCTTTTGGTGATGAAGAAGGAGGTCGTGATGATGAAGTAGTAGCGATTTGGTCCTTAAGGACCAAGAGACTCTCCAATCTTTGGATGACGCTCCGAAGGGAAGCGATGTGTTCCAGATGCAGAATATTTTCATGAGTGAGATAGTTATTTTGCACATGAACTATTTCAATGATCCTGAAGGATTGCAACCTCAGTGGGGGTAAGAACAGCATAGTAAGGTTTAAGGATATCTTCCTCTTCCTCATCGGCAAGCAAGGCTTGCTCGACCATCGGTACTTGATCTCCGGTGGCCTCCTTGCTCTTGTCCTCCTTGGCTGCTCCAACGGAATCCTCCCTCTTCAGCTCGATCTTCATCAACCAAGCATCCTCTTCCATATAATCAGAGGGAGAAGAAGACATGATGCCTGGCTCAACAAATCTGACAGAAAACAGCAAGAAAAGAAAACAGGAGATTTCTCCGTGATACGGAGGTAAACAGGTTCGGGGGGTATATAAAGATTTCTTGTCTTGGGGAACAAGCAGAACGGAAGGAAAATGGAGTCCAGAAAGTACCCGAGGTGGGAACAACCCACCGGGACGCGCCTGGCTGGTGTATCATGCCCACCAGGTTACTTTCCTGGAAGTTTCTTATTTTCCTAATTTTTTAATTATTCCAAAACTGACAAAAAATATTTTTGCCGATTTTCCACAGTCCGTTTACTTACCGTATCATGTGGCCCCCTTTTTTCACGATTCGGCAGTGTTCCGGAAGGTTTGTTTTATGTGTTCTTATGGTGTCAAAGTTTGGATAATATTGCTTTCAACATTAATGGGTGTACCTGAGATATAATGTTTTATTCGGTGTCCATTAACAACCTTCGGGTTAGTACCTTCGGCATTATTATTTTGATAGCTCTGGATCGATTGACCTCCTCGATAACATAGGGTCCTTCACATTTGGAAAGGAGTTTTCCTGCAAAGAATCTAAAACGAGATTTGTACAAAAGAACATATTCTCCAACTTTGAACTCGCGCTTTTGGATTCTTTTGTCATGCCATCTTTTAACTTTTTCTTTGAATAACTTTGCATTTTCATAAGCTTGGGTTCTCCATTCATGTAATGAGCTAATATCAAATAACCTCGTTTCACCAGCAAGTTTGAAATCATAGTTGAGTTCTTTAATTGCGCAATAAGCTTTATGTTCTAACTCCAGAGGCAAATGACAAGCTTTTCCATAAACCATTTTGTAAGGAGACATACCCATAGGATTTTTATATGTTGTTCTATAAGCCCAAAGTGCATCATCTAATTTCTTAGACCAATTCTTTTGGGACCTATTGATAGTCTTTTGTAAGATTAGTTTTATTTCACTATTTCTAAGTTCAACTTGACCACTAGACCGAGGATGATAAGGTGATCCAATTCTATGGTTAACATCATACTTAGCAAGCATTTTACGGAAACCACCATGAATAAAGTGTGAACCACCATCAGTCATCAAATATCTAGGCACTCCAAACCTTGGGAAAATAACTTCCTTAAGCATTTTAATAGAGGTGTTGTGATCAACACTACTGATTGGAATAGCTTCTACCCACTTAGTAACATAGTCAACAACTCGTGACTGGTTTGGGACATGAAAGAAAATAACCTAACAGAGGTTTTATGTCTGTGTCGAAGATGCAAAGGAATAGTTTGGCTCAACCCCTATGACTTTGGTCGTGTCGAAACACACCTGCTCATGACTGGTTTCATGGATGGCTATACTCGATGGATAATTGAAGATGAGGATGATGATGTTGAGGACGTAGACAGGGCAGGCAATGATGACACGGGGCAAGACAAAGAGATTATCGACAATGACAGTGGAGAAGAGGACGAACATGGCGGCTGAGAAGGGGTTGAGCATGGCGGAGGATAAGGGGTTGGACATGGCGGCGGAGAAGGGGTCGGACATGGTGGCGGAGAGAACGTGGACTCCACACTACAGAGTACGTCAGTACTAAGTTCAATCATCTGAGACCCTCATGTTCAAGCACTTCTTCACAAAGAGACGAGTACTGAGAGAGCTGCTTCTAGGGAGGAGGCTAAGCTGCAGCAACTAGTGGTAGACTCGAACACTCCATTGTATGATGGTTGCAATCCTGAGGTGACCCGCTTGAGTTTCACGCTCCAACTCCTAAAGGTGAAGGCTAAAAACAAATGGACCGACACTAGCCTCGATGAGCATCTCAAGTACCTAAAGGGTGTTCTTCCCGTGGGGAATCTATGTCCTACTAGTGTGGATGAGGCCAAGAAGATCATGTGCCCTCTTGATCTGCCGCATGTTAGATACCATGCATGCATATGATTGCATAATTTATTGAAAGGAGCATGCAGAAAAAACAAAGTTGTCCGATGTGCAATGCTTCTCTATGCAAGAAGGCCGGGAAGAAACCTCCCAAGAAAGTTATATGTACTTACCGATCAGTCCCCATCTCCAGCGGTATTTCGTAGATCCCAAGGAAGCAAAGCTCATGCGCTGGCATGCGGAGAGGAAGAAGCCCGACGATGGAGATGATCCGAAGCTGAGACACGTCAAGGATGGAAGTCAGTGGAGAGCGTTGAACGGCTTCTATCGGTATTTCAAATGTGATGCAAGGAACATCGTGCTCGGCGCGTGTACCGATGGCATGAATCCATTTGGCAACCAGACACCAACCATAGCACATGGCCCGTGTTTGTATTGATGTACAACCTCCCCCCTGGTTGTGCATGAAGTCGAAGTACATTCATATGATCATGCTGATTCAAGGGCCGAAACAAGAGGGAAATAATATTAATATATATTTGGGGCTACTTCAAGAGAAGTTAGACACGTTATGGAAAACATCGGCCAAGACATGGGACGCCAGCAAAGGCGAATATTTCTACATGAGAGTCGCGCTGATCACGACGGTGCACGACTATCTCAGTTATGGATATGTCACAGGCCAGGTGTGTCATGGATATTGCGGATGCACGTGGTGCATGGATGATACGACGTCTCAACAGCTAACATCAAGGAAAGAGGGGAAGTCTGGGAAAATCGTGTACATGGGGCATCAAAGATGGCTCGAGAAGGACGACCCATGGAGAAACCATGGAGATCTATTAAATGGTCACGCTGACATCGAGGACCTCCACGTAAGCGGAGCGACGCCAAAATCGATGAGCTATTGAAAAACTGGGAACAGTGCCCCACGCTGGGAAAGACGATGAAAAAGGCGCCGGAGCTGCTGCTGAATGTATGAAAGATGAGGTATGTGTTCTAGGACTTCGAGTACTGGCACAAACTCGACACACCTAATTGCCTTGATCAAATGCATATCTGTAAGAATGTCTGAGGGAGTCCTGGACTAGGGGGTGTCCGGATAGCCGAACTATCATCATTGGCCGGACTCCAAGACTATGAAGATACAAGATTGAAGACTTCGTCCAGTGTCCGGATGGGACTTTCCTTGGCGTGGAAGGCAAGCTTGGCGATACGGATATGTAGATCTCCTACCGTTGTAACCGACTCTGTGTAACCCTATCCCTCTTCGGTGTCTATATAAACCGGAGGGTTTTAGTCCATAGGACGAACAACAATCATACCATAGGCTAGCTTCTAGGGTTTAGCCTCCTTGATCTCGTGGTAGATCCACTCTTGTACTACCCATATCATCAATATCAATCAAGCAGGAATAGGGTTTTACCTCCATCGAGAGGGCCCGAACCTGGGTAAAAACATCGTGTCCCTTGTCTCCTGTTACCATCCGCCTAGACGCACAGTTCGGGACCCCCTACCCGAGATCCGCCGGTTTTGACACCGACATTGGTGCTTTCATTGAGAGTTCCTCTGTGTCGTCGCTCATAGGCCCGATGGCTCCTTCAATCATCAACAATAACGCGGTCCAGGGTGAGACTTTTCTCCCCAGACAGATCTTTGTATTCGGCAGCTTTGCACTGCGGGACAATTCGCTCGGCCATCTGGAGCAGATCGAAAGCTACGCCCCTGGCCATCAGGTCAGATTTGGAAGTTTGAACTTCACAGCCGACATCCGCGGAGACTTGATCTTCGACGGATTCGAGCCACAGCCGAGCGCGCCGCACTGTCATGATGGGCATGACCTAGCTCTGCCACCGGACAGTGCCCTGGAGGCCGCACAAGTGTCCGCTCTGACCCTTAACTCGGAGCCAACTGCGCCGATCGAGGAGGGGTGCCTAGACACCACCTCGGGGGCTGCTACCTCTACGGCGATGGAGCCGAATACCGACCCTGTCCCTTATGAAGCTCGTGACTCCGAGGACCGGACTCCTCACCGGACTACGAACCTCCCGCGCCTCTACCAATCGAATCCGATTGGGCGCCGATCATGGAGTTCACTGCTACGGACATCTTTCAGCACTCGCCTTTTGGCGACATCCTTAACTCACTAAAGTATCTCTCATTGTCAGGAGAGCCCTGGCCGGACCACGGTCAGGACGGTTGGGACGCGGACGACGAAGAAATTCAAAGCCCACCCACCACCCACTTTGTAGCCACTGTCGACGACCTAACCGACATGCTAGACTTCGACTCCGAAGACATCGATGGTATGGACGACGATGCCGGAGACGACCAAGAACCAGCGCCTATGGGGCACTGGAAAGCCACCTCGTCATACGACATATACATGGTGGACATCCCAAAGGATGGGAACGGCGATGGAACAATGGAGGAAGACCCCTCCAAGAAACAGCCTACGCGCCGGCGTCAGCGGGCATCTCTAAATCCCGCCACAGTAAGAATGGAGATTCCGGCACCGGAGACAACAACACCCTGGATAGTGCCGAAGACAACCCCCTGTAGCAAGATTCAGCACAGGAGGATGGAGAAGCCAACCCTCATGAGAGAGCGGCAGACAAGGAGGTAGAAGACGATAATTACATGCCTCCCTCCGGAGACGAGGCAAGCCTCGATGACGACGAATTCGTCGTGCATGAGGATCCCGTCGAACAAGAGCGTTTTAAACGCAGGCTTATGGCCACGGCAAGTAGCCTCAAGAAAAAGCAGCAACAGCTTAGAGCTGACCAAGATCTGCTAGCCGACAGATGGACCGAAGTCCTTGCAGCCGAAGAGTACAAACTCGAACGCCCCTCCAAAAGCTACCCCAAAGGCAAGCTGCTGCCCTGATTAGAGGAGGAAGCATACAAACCCACATCACCAGCGCACAATACGGCCGACTGGCCACCTCGTGGCCGTAACAGAGAGGCGTCCAGGCCCTCCACTAAAGTCGTACCCCGGCATCGCTCGAAAAGTACAAAGCCACGAGGGAATGCGCCGGACTTGCGAGACATATTGGAGGATAAGGCAAGACAATCAAGATCGATCTACGGATCGCGTGGGCGCCCCACAATACGCGACGATGACCGTCGCGCCGGATACAGCAACTCCGGCCGGGCCGAACACAGTAGACAAAGCTCGCTTGAGCTACGTCGTGATATAGCCCAATATAGAGGCGCCGCACACCCACTATGCTTCACAGATGAAGTAATGGATCATCAAATCCCCGAAGGGTTCAAACCCGTGAACATTGAATCCTACGATGGCACAACAGACCCCGCGGTTTGGATCGAAGACTATCTCCTTCATATCCACATGGCCCGCGGTGATGATCTTCACGCCATCAAATACCTCCCGCTCAAGCTTAAAGGACCAGCTCGGCATTGGCTTAACAGCTTGCCAGCAGAATCAATTGGGTGTTGGGAGGACCTGGAAGCCGCATTCCTTGATAACTTCCAGGGCACATATGTGCGACCACCAGACGCTGATGACCTAAGCCACATAATTCAGCAGCCAGACGAATCGGCCAGACAATTCTGGACACGGTTCTTAACCAAGAAAAATCAAATCGTCGACTGTCCGGATGCAGAGGCCCTTGCAGCCTTCAAGCATAACATCCGCGACGAGTGGCTTGCCCGGCACCTAGGACAGGAAAAGCCGAAATCCATGGCAGCCCTCACATCACTCATGACCCGCTTCTGCGCGGGAGAGGACAGCTGGCTAGCCCGCAGTAACAACCTCAACAAAAATTCTGGCAGTCCGGATACCAAGGACCGTAATGGCAGGTCGCGTCGCAACAAGCACAAACGCCGCATTAACGGCGATAATACCGAGGATACGGCAGTCAACACCGGATTCAGAGGCTCCAAACCCGGTCAGCGGAAAAAGCCATTCAAAAGAACTACTCCGGGTCCGTCCAACTTGGACCGAATACTCGACCGCTCGTGCCAGATACACGGCACCCCCGAAAAGCCAGCTAATCACACCAACAGGGATTGTTGGGTATTCAAGCAGGCAGGCAAGTTAATTGCCGAACACAATGACAAGGGGCTGCATAGCGATGACGAGGAAGAGACCCGGCCGTCGAACAATAGAGGACAGAAGGGTTTCCACCCACAAGTGCGAACGGTGAACATGATATATGCAACCCACATACCCAAAAGGGAGCGGAAGCGTGCACTCAGGGACGTATATGCGATGGAGCCAGTCGCCCCAAAGTTCAATCCATGGTCCTCCTGCCCGATCACTTTTGATCGAAGGGACCACCCCACCAGCATCCACCATGGCGGATTCGCCGCGTTGGTTTTAGACCCAATCGTCGACGGGTTTCACCTCACTAGAGTCCTGATGGATGGCGGCAGCAGCCTGAACCTGCTTTACCAGGATACAGTGTGCAAGATGGGCATAGACCCCTCAAGGATTAAACCCACAAAGACGACCTTCCAAGGTGTCATACCAGGTGTAGAGGCCAATTGTACAGGCTCAATGACACTGGAAGTGGTCTTCGGATCCCCGAATAACTTCCAAAGCGAGGAATTAAACTCCGACATAGTCCCGTTCCGCAGCGGCTATCACGCACTGCTCGGACGAATTGCGTTTGCAAAATTCAACGAGGTGCCACACTACGCATACCTCAAGCTCAAGATGCCAGGCCCTCGAGGAGTCATCACGGTCAACGGAAACACTGAACGCTCTCTCCGAACAGAGTAGCATACAGCGGCTCTCGCCTCTTAAGGCAATTCTCGATTCCGGCCGTTAAGCGACCGGACACCGCCAAGTGCGCCCGGAGTAACCTACAACAAGACCACCTGGCATGTTCCGAGCACGCGTAGCAATGTGGCCCCAACCCCAGCCCTTGCAAAATTGCAAAACCAGTACTCCGCGTACATCACTACGCTCTGAACATACAATGGGCATAGGGGAAGGGGAACAACCACGGCAGGCCCAGAGTGCGGCTCAACCACACCAAGGGCTCCCAAGTGTGTCATCCTTTTTCGTTTTTTTCTTTTTTTGTTCTTCTTATCCTCAGGACTCCGTCTACCAGAGGCCCTGTCCGGCAGTAGACATGTTGAACTCACGATGCAACAGCTAGGGAAGAAGAAAGGCCACGCCGAGTATCCAGGTGGTCTCCATTACAAGCATTATACCTATTTTATGCACATTCCGCAGCCTACCCATGGAGGGGGACATGTTAAATAGTTCCATCCCTTGCTTATCGCACTATTTGTATCATTCTGCATTCATGGCAGTACCTTTTAAATAAACAATGCATCGCTTTTTGCCTACCACTGCATTCCTTTCTTACACATGTGTTCATCTATGACATGCTGCATCCGTACACTTTGGTACGGCTAAATACACCAGGGGCTTAAGTTCCCCACATTATGGTGTGATAAGTCCGAACACTTTCACAAGTGCGGCACCCCGAACTTATAGCATTATATGCATCGGCTCCGAATCATGTCTTGGGTCAATAGTTGGGTTTGCCCGGCTCCCATGTTTTGGTACCTTACGTTCCGTTATATCGGCTAAGGTAGCGCTGGGAGAACCACTGCGATTGTGCCCCAGTTGAGCTGGGCGAGCACCTCAGTGGAGAAAGCTAAAACTGACCGTCATGATGGGGCGAGAGCCGGTCGCTGTTCGAGAGGTTTTTTCGAGTCCCTAAAGACTTATGCCGCTTAGAGCGAGGAACCGGCTTTGTCCGGCCCAGGCGTGGATAGCGCCCCGAATTCGGCCTTCCGAACACTAGGGGCTTCGCCGAAATTTAAAATTATAGAATTCTATGGCTAAGTGAGAGTGTTCAAGCATTATAAGTCCGGTTGCCTCGTTCGTCGTGTTGGGCGCCTCCCTAGATGGACCCAAAAATGGGAACAAGAGCGCTCAAGTTTATCCCGAACACCCCAGCACTCGTGGCATGGGGGCTGAAGCCGACGACTTGCCATCTCTCAGATTTGATAAACGGCCGCACAGAAGGTAATATTTTAAATTAACAAGCGTTGCTTAGCGCATATGAACAAAGTTTTCAGCGCACAGGATAACAAAATGCGAGTCTACTCAAATATTACATCGTTGGAGCACTCACCCGCAATAATGCGGGCACCCTTCAGGACACCCTTATAATACATTTCGGGCGTGCGATACTCCTTGCCCGGCGGTGGCGCGTCCGTCACAAGCTTCTCAGCGTCCATCTTGCCCCAGTGCACCTTAGCACGGGCAAGGGCCCGACGGGCACCTTCAATGCAGGCGGAGCGCTTGATGACTTCAACCCACGGACAAGCATCCACCAGCCGCCGCACCAGGCCGAAGTAGCTCCCAGGCATGGCCTCTTTGGGCCACAGCCGAACTATGAGGCCCTTCATGGCCTGTTCGGCCACCTTGTGGAGCTCGACCAGCTGCTTTAGCTGGTCGCTAAGGGGCACCGGATGTCCGGCCTCAGCATACTGAGACCAGAACACCTTCTCCGTCGAGCTCCCCTCCTCGGCTCTGTAGAAAGCGGCAGCGTCGGACACGCTACGGGGCAGATCTGCGAACGCTCCTGGAGAGCTCCGAATTCGGGTAAGTAACAGGTAATTCACTTTTACATGCTTGCTTTGCATGAAGAATGCCTTACCCGCCGCTATTTTCTTCAATGCCTCAATCTCCTGGAGGGCCTTGTGGGCTTCGGCCTTAGCGGCTTTGGCACTCTCAAGAGCCGACGCAAGCTCGGACTCCCGAGTCTTCGAGTCACGCTCCAAACTCTCGTGTTTTTCCACGAGAGCCTGGAGCTCTTGCCGTACCTCCGCCACCCGCGCCTCCTGCTTCTCTCGCTCGGCGCGTTCCGCGGCCGCATTGCGTTCAGCCGCGGATACCGCCTCCTTCAGGGTTGCCACCTCGTTCGTAGCCCCTGGAATACCCACGTTATCCTTGTCATTCCTCTTGCAACCAAATCCTTTTCTGTAAGGTACAACTTTAAATAAGGTGTTACTCACCTTCCTTGTCCTCGAGCTGCTTCTTGGCACGGCCGAGCTCGCTCTCGGACAGCTCGAGGTTCCTCTTCAAGGCATTGACCTCCGCAGTCAGTGCGGCAGAGGTCAGCAGCGCAGTCTGCATTCCCATATTGACATATTTTTGTTAAGACTCCTGCGTATATCTTTTTAGATCCTCAGTCCGGCTTTTCCTTCCGAACACCGAACCGAGCATCAGGGGCTACTGTCTATGCGGTACTATTTTACATATCTTAAAACTCTTACCTCAAAGCCTGTTAGAAGGCTGCTGCAGGCTTCGGTCAGCCCGCTCTTGGCGAGCTGAACCTTCTGAATCACCGCACTCATGACAGTGCGGTGTTCCTCTTTGATGGAAGCGCCGTTGAGCGCCTCCAGCAAGTTATCCGGCGCCTCCGGTTGGACGGAGGCCGCCGGCGTCACAGTCTTGCCCTTCTTACGAAGGGGCCGCCCGCCGGACTCAGGAACCACTGCAGGTTCCGGTGCGGAGTCCGGTCCAAAGTCCGGGAGGTTGCCTTGCGGCACCTCCGGGGCCCCCTCCTCCTGGTGGGTCCCTTTCCGGGATCCCACCTCGGCGTCGTCGCGGGGGGAGGAGGCGGTCGGAAGTGAAGTGCTATCCACATCCGACGTACCCAAGGACCCGCTCGACGAAGCGGGAAGATCGTCCTTGGGCGGACTACAGGGTTGTATGCGGCATTAGAAAGACACCATGCGACGAAAAGAAAAGTTATGAGCTATTCGGGAGTCCGGATACTTACGATCTCGCCAGGGGCTTGGCCCTTGAAGGCCAATCCTCGTCGCCGTCGCCGGCGTTGGCGGAATAGTCCGGAGGAAGGGTCCTTCCCTTCTTGGACCCTCCGGCCTCCCCAGTTGGGGAGGCCTTCCTTTTCTTCTCTTCCCCCGTTGGGGAAGAAGCTTCTTTCTTCTCCTCCTCGTCTTCGCGGGAGGAGTCCGCCTCGGAGTCATCAGATGATGAGTCTGATAACACCAGACGACGGGAACTCTTTCGAGTTCCCGTGGCCTTCTTCTTGGCCTTCTTATCCAGCACCACATGAGGTGCCGGAACCAGCAGCCCCGTTAAGCGGGCGTCCGCTGGGTCTTCTGGCAAAGGAGCCGGACAGTTAGTCTGCCCGGCCTTCTTCAGCCAGTCCTGTCAAAGGAGAGGGAGTTTAGATCCCACATAGAGTCAAACTATGGAAAGCAAGTGTCCCGTAAAGGATAATATAGCTTACCTCGCCAGCCTGACGCTACGAGCTGAATCCGCGATCTTCGGTGGCGGATGTGGGAGCCTCGGTGCCCTTGAACAGCACCCTCCAGGCCTCTTTGTACATAGTGTCGAACAACCTGTTCAAGGTCTGGTTCTGTGTCGGATCGAACTCCCACAAATTGAAAGCCCGTTGTTGGCACGGGAGAATCCGGCGGATGAGCATGACCTGGACTACGTTGACAAGCTTGAGCTTCTTGTTCACTAGCTTTTGGACGCAGGCTTGGAGTCCGGTCAGCTCCTCCGAATCGCCCCATGTCAGGCCCTTCTCTTTCCAGGAGGTGAACTGTGTGGGGATGCCAGATCTGAATTCAGGGGCCGCTGCCCGTTCAGGGTCACGCGGCTCGGTGATATAGAACCACCCCGATTGCCACCCTTTGATGGTTTCCACGAAGGCGCCTTCGAGCCATGTGACGTTGGGCATCTTGCCCACCATGGCGCCTCCGCACTCCGCT
The DNA here is from genome assembly GCF_018294505.1 of Triticum aestivum. Lineage (NCBI taxonomy): Eukaryota > Viridiplantae > Streptophyta > Magnoliopsida > Poales > Poaceae > Triticum > Triticum aestivum. The sequence goes on from NC_057810.1 coordinate 648,015,118, forward strand.
TGGCTGCCCTTCACAACCTTCGGCTTGACATTGAAGGTCTTGAGCCACAAGCCGAAGTGGGGCTGGATGCAGAGGAAGGCCTCGCACACGACGATAAACGCCGAGATGTTGAGGATGAAATTCGGGGCCAGATCATGGAAATCCAGGCCATAATAGAACATGAGCCCCCGGACGAAGGGGTGGAGTGGGAAGCCCAGTCCGCGGAGGAAATGGGGAAGGAATACCACCCTCTCATGGGGCCCGGGGGTGGGGATGAGCTGCCCCTCGTCGGGGAGCCGGTGCGCGATATCGCTGGACAAATATCCGGCGCTGCGCAGCTTCTTGATGTGCCCCTCCGTAACGGAGGAGGCCATCCACTTGCCTCCCGCTCCGGACATGGTTGGAGAAGGTTGAGGTGAGATGTGCGGACTTGGGCGCTGGAGCTCGAGTGCGCGGAGATGGATAAGCAAAGGAGGAAGAAGGCGTAGGTAAAAAGGTGGATCCTTATCCCCTTATATATGGGCGGACGAAACCGTGCGTCCCCACCGGCCTAGTAAAACTCGCTTATCTCCCAAGCGCCGCAATCAATGGCACGGTTGGGTTACCCACGTCCGTATTGATGAGAATCCTGGAATAAGGGGAACACGATCTCTGCTTCGACAAGACGTGCCAAGGAAACCGCTTCGCTAAACGCGCTGAGGTGGAACAATAAAAACAATTCGAGTAAAGGCTTGGCCGTGGCGTGATGTCATGCTACGAAATACGTCAGCAGATTGAAGTTGTGTAAATATTATTCTCTCTACGGTGGTATGTGGAATTTATTTTGCAGAGCCGGACACTATCCTGGTGTTCACAATCTTCTATGATGTATTCGGAGGAGGAACCCGCCTTGCAATTCCTAAGACAATATGCGCGTTGGACTCGTCATCATTGAAGCCTGGTTCAGGGGCTACTGAGGGAGTCCTGGACTAGGGGGTGTCCGGATAGCCGAACTATCATCATTGGCCGGACTCCAAGACTATGAAGATACAAGATTGAAGACTTCCTCCCGTGTCCGGATGGGACTTTCCTTGGCGTGGAAGGCAAGCTTGGCGATACGGATATGTAGATCTCCTACCATTGTAACCGACTGTGTGTAACCTTAGCCCTCTCCGGTGTCTATATAAACCGGAGGGTTTTAGTCCATAGGACGAACAACAATCATACCATAGGCTAGCTTCTAGGGTTTAGCCTCCTTGATCTCGTCGTAGATCCACTCTTGTACTACCCATATCATCAATATCAATCAAGCAGGAGTAGGGTTTTACCTCCATCGAGAGGGCCCGAACCTGGGTAAAAACATCGTGTCCCTTGTCTCCTGTTACCATCCGCCTAGATGCACAGTTCTGGACCCCCTACCCGAGATCCGCCGGTTTTGACACCGACAATGTCCTTGAGAGCTTGCTCGTGATACTGATGAACATGCCGGGTAAGACCAAGGATGGGCCGAAGGCAAGAAAAGACTTGCAAGATTTGGAAATCAGGGAAGATTTGCACATGCCGCCCCGTGAAAAGTCAGACGAGACACAGACAGAGACAGAGGCGCGGGAGAAGAAGGGCAAAAAAGTAAAGGAAGAGTATTATTGCCGCCTTCTTGCTTCACCTTAAGTCGAGCTGAGATCGATCAATTCTTTAAGTGCCTTATAGGAGTCAGAGTTAGTTCCGGTTACGATGGCAAGATAAGCAGATATCTAGACACGAACAAGAAAAGGTTCAGCGGGATGAAGTCCCATGACTATCATGTGATGATGACACAAATACTACCTGTTGCCCTTAGAGGGATAATGGACAAGCACGTCCGTGACACGCTTATTGGTCTCTGGAACTTTTTTGACGTCATCTCTCGAAAGTCGATCAGTGTGAAGCAGCTCCGAAGGCTACAGGAAGAGATTGTTGTGATACTGAATGAGCTTGAGATGTACTTCCCGCCCGCGTTCTTTGACGTCATGGTGCATCTGTGTGTCCATATTGTGGATGACATAATAGACTGGGGTCATCATTCTTGCACAACATGATGTCGTTTGAGAGGATGAATGGGATCATCAAAGGATTCGTTCGTAACTTGTCCCGTCCGAATGGAAGCATCCTCCAGGGCTATCTGACAAAAGAGTGCATCTCTTTCTGCGAGAATTTTCTATATGGCGCGGACCAGCCACCTGGTGTTGGTGTTGGTTTGCCCGTTAAGAAGCACGATGGGAGGCTCGAAGGAGAAGGTCACTCCAACGATCACAAGGAACATGCACGTGGCATACTCAGATCGATGCAAGGACTTTGACAGAGCAAACTTGGTAGTGCTACAACACCTAGACGAGGTAGATCCTTTCATGGCACAGCACAAAGAAATTATCGCAAAGAAGTATCGTGACTGGGGGGTATGGAGGACGGATGCCGAAGTTACTAGAGAGCACAACTCCACTTTCCTGCATTGGTTCAAAGAGCATATTATTGCTAATCCCCTGGAAGAGGGCTCTAAGGACAGATTGCTCATATATGCCTTAGCACATGGCCCCTCGTCCAACCTCGTCACCTATCAGGCATACGATATCAACGGATACACGTTCTACGCGGAGGCCAAAGATATGGACAGTGATGATCAGAACTCAGGGGTGATGATGGAATGCATGACCGGCAGCGACAACGGCACAACTGAGATATTTTACGGATGGGTCAAGGAGATCTGGGAGCTTGACTACTCTGGACTGCACAACGCGATGATGTTCCATGTCAGATGGACTAAGAATGTCGAAAGAGAAAACCGGTTTTTCACTACCATGAATATATATACCAGACGCCAAGAGCACTACTGTGAACGCTATCGCAAAAAACGAGCCATGGGTATGCTAAGCACGTGACACAATCCTTCTTCATAACCGACCCGTTCAATCCCAGCTGTGTTGTCGTGAGGAGAGGCAAAAGGAACATCATTGGAATGGATGGAGTTGCCAATGAGGAAGACTACGACCAGTATGGCAACCCAATGAGGGAAGATGACGATGACGATGAAGTATATGTCAAAAGAAGAATCAATGCTACATTACCTAAGAAAGATCGTACTCCATGGAAAAGGAAAAGTCAGAATGAGGGCCTCAATTATTCTTCAACGAACAAGAAGGGAAAGAAGCTCACTCAAAAACGAAAACGTCAATGCTAAGGAACCATACGTTATCGGTCAAATGATGTAATATATATGTTCCCATTTTGTTTACACACTTGGCCATTATGCATTGGTCAAATGATGTAATATATATGTTCCCATTTCGTATACATACTTAATCGTCAAATAATGCAATATATATCGCCTTAGTTATATACATTGTATCACCTTCCCTTCGTTCACTGCTCTCAGAAAAAAGGAAAACAAAATAAAAGAAAAGGGAGAGAAAATAAAGAAAAATAAAATAGAAGAAACAAACAGGAAGACAGCTACAGGTAATAGCAGTAGCGCTTTCTACAGGAAAACGCTATCGCTATCTGTAATAGCAGTAGCGCTTTCTGAAATAAACGTTATAGCTATCTAAAATAGCAGTAGCGCATTCTTTGCAAAAGCGCTATAGCTAAATTAGCTATAGCGCGTTTGTACGGAACACGCTACTGCTACCTCTACTTAACCCCCAAAATCATCACTCTCTCTGCTTCTTCCCGCCCCTGCTCTTCCCCCAAATCCCCCTCTCTCTTCTCCAGTGTCGTTGCCGCCAGAGCCCTCGACCCCGACGCTCTCCCCGACCCCGGCGTTCGCCCCCATCCCGGCGCTCTCCCTCGACCTCGGCGCTCGCCCCCGTCCCCGCGCTCGCCCCCGACCCCGGCGCTCTCCCCCGTCTCCCTCGACCCTGGCGACCCCCGACCCCGACGCTCGCCCCCGCCTCGCCACGCTGCGCGTAGTCTCCCCACAACCCATCTCTCTCTGCCCTTTGTAAGCCCTCTCCACTCCCCTCTTCTCTGCTATTTAGTGCTAATTAGTATGAAATATTATGAACCCTAGGCTATTTTTTAGTGTAACAAAAAACAGAATTAACTATATAGGTTTCTTGCATTTTTTTTAGTTAAAGCAATTGTTGTTTATAGTGCTAGTTTGTTAATTAGAATTAGTATGAAGCCTAGGACATATTAGTTAAAACAATTGTTGCTATTTAATTTTTTTTAGTTAAAGCAATTGTTGCTATTTAAAAAAACAAAATTTGAAGTGGAAACATTAGTTCCATATATAAAAAAACATGACTTCTTGCATTTTTCTTCAAGTTCTATATTTTTCTTCCTTTTATATGCGAATTTGAAGTGGACATGTGATATGTGGACATATGATATGTGGACATGTGATTTGGACATGTCATATTTGGAAGTTGGACATCTCATTTGGACATGTGATGTGCAGGGAAAATGATCCAAGTGGCCTATGTTTTGCCGAAATGTTGATTCATTTCTGTTCCGATATATTTCAAGCGCTTAATATGCCCACTTTTTAGCAAAGGTCATGCCGAAATTTTCCATGAATTTTGGCAGGACTTGTGCTAGAAAGTAGGCATATCGAGTGTCGGGAGTTGCTGGAACGGCATTCCGACAAACATAGATCTTTTTTATCCCACTTCTCATTTTTTATAGTTTTAGAATTAAACGAGGAGACTTAATCATAGCAAATATGTCGAACAAAGAAGAAACCAGGCGTTCTGACCAAGATGTAGATGAGATGGATTATGAGGGTGAACAAGAGTACCTCGACTATTTGACTGCTAAGCTAAGTCAAGGTTTTTAGGTCGACCTTTGATATGTCTCCATCGTATCTACATTTCCAAACACTTTTGCCCTTGTTTTGGACTCTAACTTGCATGATTCGAATGGAACTAACCCGGACTGACGCTGTTTTCAGCAGCACTGCCATGGTGTTATTTTTGTGCAAAAATAAAAGTTCTCGGATTGACGTGAAAATCCACGGAGCAACTTTTCAGAATAAATAAAAAATAATGGCAAAAGAATCAGCGTTAGGGGGCCCACACCCTGTCCACAAGGGACATCAACTGCAACTCTTTATATTTGCTTTCACGGAGAAAAAAATCAGAGAGAAAGTTTCATCGCGTTTTACGATATGGAGCCGCCGCCAAGCCCTAACCTCTCTCGGAAGGGCTGATCTGGAGTCCTTTCGGGGCTCTGGAGAGGGGGGTTCGTCGATGTCGTCATCATCAACCATCCTCCATCACCAATTTCATGATACTCACCACCGTGCATGAGTAATTCCATCGTAGGCTTGCTGGACGGTGATGGGTTGGATGAGATTTACCATGTAATCAAGTTAGTTTTGTTAGGGTTTGATCCCTAGTATCCACTATGCTCTGAGATTGATGTTACTATGACTTTGCTATGCATAATGCTTGTCACTAGGGCCCGACTGCCATGATTTCAGATCTGAACCTATTATTTTTCATGAATATATGTGAGTTCTTAATCCTATCTTGCAAGTCTATAGTCACCTATTATGTGTTATGATCCGACAACCCCGAAGTGACAATAATCGGGATACTTCTCGGTGATGACCATAGTTTGAGGAGTTCATGTATTCACTATGTGTTAATGCTTTGGTCCGGTACTCTTTTAAAAGGAGGCCCTAATATCCCTTAGTTTCCACTAGGGCCCCGCTGCCATGGGAGGGTAGGACAAAATATGTCATGCAAGTTCTTTTCCATAAGAACGTATGACTATATTCGGAATACATGCCTACATTACATTGATAAACTGGAGCTAGTTCCGTGTCACCCTATGTTATAACTATTACATGAGGAATCGCACCCGACATAATTATCCATCACTAATCCAATGCCTACGAGCTTTTCACATATTGTGCTTTGCTTATTTACTTTACCGTTGCTGCTATTACAATTATTACAAAACTGCTAATTTTACTTTTGCCACTGTTACCGTTACTTCCATACTAATTTGCTACTAAATACTTTGCTGCAGATACTAAGTTATCCAGGTGTGGTTGAATTGAACACTCAACTGCTAATACTTGAGAATATTCTTTGGCTCCCCTTGTGTCGAATCAATAAATTTGGGTTGAATACTCTACCCTCGAAAACTGTTGTGATCCCGTGTACTTGTGGGTTATCAAGACTATTTTCTGGCGCCGTTTCCGGGGAGCATTGCTCTATTCTTTGAGTCACTTGGGATTTATATCTGCTAATCACTATGAGGAACTTGAAACACGAAATAACTAAGATTTATCCCTCAACTGCGAGGGGAGGTAAGGAACTGCCATCTAGCTCTGCACTAGATTCTCCTACTGTTATGAGTAATCTTGCGACACCTAAACCTGCTTCTGCTATTAATTCTGATATGTCGCATGTTATTGATGATGCCACTTCTACTATGTATTATACTTATGATATAACTACTTCTATGCTTGATACTACTATGCCATTAGGTGAATATCTTGGTGAACAACTTGCTAGGGTTAGAGAGAATGAAATTATTGAAAATGAAATTATTGAAAATGAAATTATTGAAAATGAAATTATTGAAAATGAAATTACTGAAAATGAAATTATTGAAGATAGTGATGATGAAGGTTCTCCCCCTAAGTATGAATTGCCTGTTGTTCCTGAGGGTTATGTTATGGATAAAGAAACTGCTAGAGATTTTCTTGCTTGCAATAATAGATCTGATCTTAGGAAGTTATTAGCTAAACTGAAACATGAAACTCTGAATGCTAGAATGAAATATGACCCTGCTTTTGCTACTTCACCTACCTTTGTTACTGATAAGGATTATGAATTCTCTGTCGATCCTTGATACGTCCATTTTGCATCATGCTTCTATATCGATATTTATTGCATTATGGGCTGTTATTTCACGTTATGTCACAATATTTATGGCTATTCTCTCTTATTTTACAAGGTTTACATGAAGAGGGAGAATGCCGGCAGCTGGAATTCTGGGCTGGAAAAGGAGCAAATATTGGAGGCCTATTCTACGCAACTCCAAAAGTCCTGAAACTCCACGGAATGTCTTAAAATAAATAAAGAAAAATCATCGACCAAGATGAAGGCCAGGGGGCCCACACCCTTCTCATGAGGGTGGGGGGCGCCCCCCTGGGCGCGCCCCCTACCTCGTGGGCCCCCTGGTGGCTCTCCGATGCCCGTCTACTCCTATATGAAGTCTTTCGATGAGAAAAAAAATAAGAAGCAACCTTTTGGGACGAAACTCCGCCGCCACAAGGCGGAACCTTGGCGGAACCAATCTAGGGATTCGGCAGAGCTGTTCTGCCGGGGACACTTCCCTCCGGGAGGGGGAAATCATCACCATCATCATCACCAATGCTCCTCTCATCGGGAGAGGGCAATCTCCATCAACATCTTCACCAGCACCATCTCATCTCCAAACCCTAGTTCATCTCTTGTATCCAATTCTTGTCTCCAAGTCCGGGATTGGTACTAGTAGGTTGCTAGTAGTGTTGATTACTCCTTGTATTTGATGCTAGTTGGTTTATTTGGTGGAAGATCATATGTTCAGATCCTATATGCACGTTATTACCCCTCTGATTATGAACATGAATATGCTTTGTGAGTAGTTAAATTTGTTCCTGAGGACAAGGGAGAAATCTTGCTATTAGTAGTCATGTGAATTTGGTATTCATTCGATATTTTGATAAGATATATGTTGTCTAACCTCTAGTGGTGTTATGTGAACGTTGACTACATAACACTTCACCATTATTTGGGCCTAGAGGAAGGCATTGGGAAGTAATAAGTAGATGATGGGTTGCTAGAGTGATAGAAGCTTAAACCCTAGTTTATGCGTTGCTTTGTAAGGGGCTGATTTCGATCCATATGTCTCATGCTATGGTTAGGTTTACCTTAATACTTTTGTTGTGGTTGCGGATGCTTGCAATAGAGGTTAATCATAAGTGGGATGCTTGTTCAAGTAAGAACAGCACCCAAGCACCGGTCCACCCACATATCAAATTATCAAAGTACCAAACGTGAATCATATGAGTGTGATGAAAACTAGCTTGACAATATTCCCATGTGTCCTTGGGAGCGCTTTTCCTATTATAAGAGTTTGTCCAGGCTTGTCCTTTGCTACAAAAAGGATTGGGCCACCTTGCTGCAGTTTATTTACCTTTGTTACATGTTGCTCGTTACAATTTATCTTATCACAAAACTATCTGTTACCACTTATTTCAGTACTTGCAGAAAATACCTTGCTGAAAATTGCTTATCATTTCCTTCTTCTCCTTGTTGGGTTCGACACTCTTACTTATCAAAAGGACTACGATATACCCCTATACTTGTGGGTCATCAAGACTCTTTTCTGGCGCCATTGCCGGGGAGTGAAGCGCCTTTGGTAGGTGGAATTTGGTAAGGAAAAATTTATTTTGTGTGCTGAAATTTTCTGTCACTTGTTACTATGGAAAGTAATTCTCTGAGGGGCTTGTTCAGGGTATCTTCACCCCGTCCAGTAGAGCAGAGAGTTGCTCCTCAACCTACTCAACCTACTGAACCTATTTAAAATGAAACTCCTTTTGAGATTCCTTCGGGTTTGATGGAAAAACTGCTAGCTAACACTTTTACAGGAGATGGAACAAAACATCCTGATGAACATCTACGCTATGTGGATGATGTTTGTGGACTATTTAAGCTTGCAGGTATACCCGATGATGTTGTTAAGAAGAAGGCCTTCCCTTTATCTTTGAAGGGAGACGCATTGGTATGGTACAGGCTATGTGATGATATGAGATCATGGAACTATAAAAGATTGAAATTGGAATTTCATCAAAAGTATTACCCTATGCATCTTGTTCATCGTGATCGCAATTATATATATAATTTTTGGCCTCGCGAAGGAGAAAGCATCGCTCAAGCTTGGGGGAGGCTTAAATCAATGTTATATTCATGCCCCAATCATGAGCTCGCAAGAGAAGTGATTATGTAAAATTTCTATGCTCGGCTTTCTGAAAACAATCGCATCATGCTCGATAGTTCTTGTGATGGCTCTTTTATGATGAAGACTATTGAATTCAGATGGAATTTATTGGATAGAATTAAACGCAACTCTGAAGATTGGAACCTCGACGAAGGTAAGGAGTTAGGTATAACACCTAAGTTTGATTGTGTTAAGTCTTGTATGGATACCGATATTTTCCGTAAGTTTAGCACTAAATATGGACTCGACTCTGAGATAGTAGCTTCTTTCTGTGAATCTTTTGCTACTTATGTTGATCTCCCCAAGGAGAAGTGGTTTAAATATCATCCTCCCATAGAAGTAAAAGTAGTTGCACCTATTAAAGTTGAAGAAAAGACTGTCACGTATAATGATCCTATTGTTCCCACTTCTTATGTTGAGAAACCACCTTTCCCTGTTAGAATGAAGGATCATGCTAAAGCTTCAACTGTTGGTCGTAAAAGCAATATTAGAACTTATACCCCTCCTGACCAAGTGAAAGTAGAACTCAATATTGCTATTGTTAAAGATCTCTTGTCTGATAATATTGATGGGCATGTTATTTAATTCTGTGGTGAAGCTGCCAGAATTGCTAAACCTTGTGATAGAGATAAACATAGACCTGTGGTAGGCGTGCCTGTTATTTCTGTTAAAATAGGAGATCATTGTTATCATGGCTTATGTGATATGGGTGCTAGTGCTACTGTAATACCCATTGATTTATATAGAGAAATTATGCATGATATTGCACCTACTGAGTTAGAAGAAATTGATGTTACAATTAAACTTGCCAATAGGGATACTATTTCACCAATGGGAATTGTTAGAGATGTTGAAGTCTTGTGTGGGAAAACCAAATATCCCGCTGATTTCTTGTTCTTGGTTCTCCACAAGATAGCTTTTGTCCCATTATATTTGGTAGACCCTTCTTGAATACTGTTAATTCTATGATAGACTGCAAAAAGAATGTTGTTACTGTTGGCTTGGATGATATGGTTCATGAGTTTAATTTCTCTAAATTTAGTAAACAACATCGTGAGGAAGAATTGCCTAGTAAGGACGAAATTATTGGTCTTGCTTCTATTGCCGTACCTCCTAGTGATCCTTTAGATTAATATTTGCTAGAACATGAAAATGATATGTTCATGAATGAAAGAAGGGAGATAGATGAAGTATTCTTTAAACAGGAACCTATTCTGCAACATAATTTGCCTGCTGAAATCCTAGGGGATCCTCCTCCACCCAAGGGTGATCCCGTGTTTGAGCTTAAACCGTTGCCTGATAATCTTAAATATGCTTATCTTGATGAAAAGAAAATATATCATGTTATTATTAGTGCTAACCTTTCAGAGCATGAGGAAGAAAGATTATTGAAAACTTTGAAGAAGCACCGTGCTACTATTGGATATACTCTGGATGATCTTAAGGGCATCAGTCCCACTCTATGTCAACATAAAATAAATTTGGAAGCTGATGCCAAACCAGTTTGTGATCCTCAACGATGTTTGAATCCTAAAATGAAAGAAGTGGTAATAAAAGAAATACTCAAGATTCTGGCAGCAGGTATAATTTATCCCGTAGCTGATTGTCAGTGGGTAAGTCATGTCCATTGTGTCCCTAAGAAGGTAGGTATTACTGTTGTCCCTAATGATAAAGATGAATTGATTCAGCAAAGAATCATCACAGGTTATAGGATGGTAATTGATTTCAACAAATTAAATAAGGCTACTAAGAAAGATCATTACCCATTACCTTTTATTGATCAAATGCTAGAAAGATTATGCAAACATACACACTATTGCTTTCTAGATGGTTATTCCGTTTTTTCTCAAATACCTGTGTCGGCTAATGATCAATCAAAGACTACTTTTACATGCCCTTTTGGTACTTTTGCTTATAGACGTATGCCTTTTGGTTTATGTAATGCACCTGCTACCTTTCAAAGATGCATGATGGGTATATTCTCTGACTTTTGCGAGAAAATTTGTGAGGTTTTCATGGACGACTTTTTCGTCTATGGTTCCTCTTTTGATGATTGCTTGAGCAATCTTGCTCGAGTTTTGCAGAGATGTGAAGAAACTAATCTTGTCTTGAATTGGGAAAAGTGCCACTTTATGGTTAATGAAGGTATTGTCTTGGGGCACAAAGTTTCTGAAAGAGGTATTGAAGTTGATAAAGCCAAGGTTGATGCTATTGAAAAGATGCCATGTCCCAAGGACATCAAAGGTATAAGAAGTTTCCTTGGTCACGCCGGATTTTATAGGAGGTTCATTAAGGACTTCTCAAAAATCTCTCGGCCTCTGACTAATTTATTACAAAAAGATGTACCATTTGTCTTTGATGATGATTGTGTAGAAGCATTTGAAATACTTAAGAAAGCATTAGTCTCTGCACCTGTTGTTCAGCCACCTGATTGGAATTTACCCTTTGAAATTATGTGTGATGCTAGTGATTATGCTGTAGGTGCTGTTCTAGGGCAAAGAGTCGATAAGAAATTAAATGTTATCCATTATGCTAGTAAGACTCTAGACAGTGCTCAAAGAAATTATGCTACTACCGAAAAGGAACTTTTAGCAGTTGTGTTTGCTTGTGATAAGTTTAGACCTTATATTGTTGATTCCAAAGTTACTATTCACACTGATCATGCTGCTATTAAATATCTTATGGAAAAGAAAGATGCAAAACCTAGACTCATTAGATGGGTTCTCCTGCTGCAAGAATTTGATTTACATATTGTTGATAGAAAGGGAGCTGAGAACCCCGTTGCAAACAACTTGTCTAGGTTAGAGAATGTTCTTGATGACCCACTACCTATTGATGATAGCTTTCCTGATAAACAATTAAATGTCATAAGCACTTCTCGTAGCACTCCATGGTATGCTGATTATGCTAATTATATTGTTGCTAAATTTATACCACCTAGCTTCACATACCAACAAAAGAGAAATTTTTTCTATGACTTGCGAAATTACTTTTGGGATGACCCACATCTTTATAAAGAAGGAGTAGATTGTGTTATTAGACGTTGTGTACCTGAGCATGAACAGGAACAGATCCTACGCAAGTGTCACTCCGAATCTTATGGAGGACCCCACGCTGGAGATAGAACTGCACATAAGGTATTGCAATCCGGTTTCTATTGGCCTACTCTCTTCAAGGATGCCCGTAAGTTTGTTTTGTCTTGCGATGAATGTCAAAGAATTGGTAATATTAGTAGACGTCAAGAAATGCCTATGAGTTATTCACATGTTATTGAACCATTTGATGTCTGGGGCTTTGATTATATGGGACCTTTTCCTGCCTCTAATGGATATAATCATATTTTAGTTGATGTTGATTACGTTACTAAGTGGGTAGAAGCTATTCCAACTAGTAGTGTTGATCATAACACCTCTATTAAAATGCTTAAGGACGTTATTTTTCCGAGGGTTGGAGTCCCTAGATATCTTATGACTGATGGTGGTTCACACTTTATTCATGGTGCTTTCCGTAAGATGCTTGCTAAATACGACGTTAATCATAGAATTGCATCTCCTTATCACCCGCGGTCTAGTGGTCAAGTAGAGTTGAGCAAGAGAGAGCCCAAATGAATTTTGCAAAATACTGTGAGTAGGTCTAGAAAGAATTGTTCCAAGAAACTGGATGATGCATTATGGGCCTATAGAACTACATATAAGAATCCTATGGGTATGTCTCCGTATAAAATGGTTTATGGAAAATCTTGTCACTTACCTCTCGAACTAGAACATAAGGCATACTGGGCTATTAAAGAGCTCAACTATGATTTCAAACTTGCCGATGAGAAGAGGTTATTTGATATTAGCTCACTTGATGAATGGAGAACCCAAGCTTATGAAAATTCCAAGTTGTTTAAAGAAAAAGTCAAAAGATGGCATGACAAAAGGATACAAAAGCGTGAGTTTAATGTAGATGATTATGTATTGCTATACAATTCTCGTTTAAGATTTTTTGCAGGAAAACTTCTCTCCAAATGGGAAGGTCCCTATGTTATCGAGGAGGTCTATTGTTCCGGTGCCATAAAAATCAACAACTTCGCAGGCACAAATCCGAAGGTGGTAAACGGTCAAAGGATTAAACACTATATTTCAGGTAATCCCATACATGTTGAAATTAATATTATTAAAATTGTAACCTCGGAGGAATACATAAAGGACAATTTCCAGCCCGTTTCAGACTCCGAAAAGGAATAGGTATGTGTTACGGTAAGTAAACCGACTCCAAAACAATTTTAAGGCAATATTTCTCTGTTTTGGAATATTTAGAAAAATAGAAAAATAAGTAGTAGTCCGAGGAGGACACGAGGCCTCCACGAGGGTGGAGGGCGTGCCCTACCCCCCTGGGCACGCCCCCTACCTCGTGAGCACCTCGTGTGCCCTCCGGACTCCGTTTCCTTGCACGATACGTATTTTGGTCGGTAAAAATTCATTATATATACTCCTAAAGGTTTTGACTCTCGTATCACGCAAATCTCCCCTGTTCTTGTTTCGAGCTGTTTTTCTGATAGGTTTGGATCATCATGACGACCCCAAGTGCTTCCAAGTACAAGTTCTTCGAGAAGGTGATCAACCCTTACCTCACGGAGGTGCTGCAACACCCTCAAACCATTGAGATGCGTGATGGGTTGCTGCACATCCGCGATGTTGAGGGACCAAAGGGAATCGGAAGCGTGGAGTCTAGGCTCGAAGCAATGGAGCAACAAGTTTTCAAGTGCCAAGGGATGGTGGAGCGTAGAATCAACACTACCCACAAGATGCTCGCGGAGTTCACCAACAACTACAAGCTGGATGCCAAAAAGACTAAGGAGGCCATCTTCAAGCTACATGAGAAGATCGAACACCTCCAAGCCCAAATCTATGATCTGCAAAACCAAAACTGTGAGTATGAATATAGATTCAAAAGAATGAGTTTGGCTGCAGATTTGAGGATCCCGGAGACTCGATTATCCTTCTAAGATGGTGAGCCTATGCCATGGAACGTGGATGACAAGCTCGCATCATCAACAACACCTCCACCGCCAACAACAAAGAAGGATTTATAATCACATGGGTATGGGCACTCCCCTTGGCAATTGTCAAGCTTGGGGGAGGTGCCCTGGTATCGTATCACCATCACAACTCCTATCTTTACCGTTTTTCTTATTTCGATCTATTTAGTAGTATCTTGATTTAGTAGAATAAAGTCATGGCATGATCTAGTTTTGAGTTTTGCTTTATGATCCTTCTTTGTAATCGAGTCTGTGAGCTATATAATAAAGATTAGTGTTGAGTCAAGGGCTTGAGTATTTTGCCATGATCTTGGGTGATTAGAAGAAAAAGAATAAAACGAATCAAAGAGTTCATATTGATCTTAGTGAAAGTAATGACTTCACGTAGAAAGAGTATGATGATTAAAGGTTGTTGGGAGTTGGCAATTATAGCTTTGGTCATTGTTGCAATTAATAGGAAGTAATAAGGAAAGAGAGGTTTCACAAATAGATATATTATCATTGACATCTTTTATGATTGGGAGCACTCATTAAAATATGACATGCTAAAGAGTTGATGTTGGACAAGGAAGACAACATAATGAGTTATGTTTTCTTACATCTGAGATAAAGTATGTTGTCATGGATCCTCTAACGTGTTGAGCTTCCCTTTCCAACTCATGGTAGCCAAATTCTCAGCACTAAGTAGAAATACTACTTGTGTTTCCAAAAACCCTTAAACCAGTTTTGTCATGAGAGTCCACCATATCCACCTATGGATTGAGTAAGATCCTTCAAGTAAGTTGTCATCGGTGCAAGCAATAAAAATTGCTCTCTAAATATGCATGACTTATTAGTGCAGAGAAATAAGCTTTGTACGAACTTGTTGTGGACGTAATAAAAGCGACGGACTACATAATAAAGGTTCACATACAAGGGGCAATATAAAGTGACGTTCTTTTGCATTAAGATTTTGTGCATCAACCCTAAATGCGCATGACAACCTGTGCTTCCCTCTGCAAAGGGCCTATCTTTTATTATTTTCCTCTACCTTATGCAAGAGTCACGGTGATCTTCACCTTCCCTTTTTCATTTTATCCTTTGGCAAGCTCAGCACGTTGGAAAGAACATGATATATATATCTAATTGGATGTGGGGGAGCATGAATTATTACTGTTGACATTACCCTTGAGGTAAAAGGTTGTGGGGCAAAACTATAAGCCCCTATCTTTCTCTGTGTCCGATTAAAACTCCATAACCACAAGTATCGCGTGAGTGCTAGCAATTATGAAGGAGTAAGTGACAGTTGAGTATGTGGACTTGCTTTTAAGCTCTGACATAGACTCTTTCCGATGTTATGATAAATTGCAATTGCTTCAATGACTGAGGTTATAATTTGTTGTTGCCCAATAAGGTTTCTGATTCATGCTTTTTGCTTTGTTAACTGATCATCACTTGAACTTGAGTAATTATATGACAAAATCTTTATATATTGCTATTATGAAAATAATCATGATGCCTTCATGTCCGTATTTTATTATTATCGACGCCTCTACCTCTAAACATGAGGACATATTTATTGTTATCGGCTTTTCGCTTGAGGACAAGCGAGGTCTAAGCTTCGGGGAGTTGATACGTCCCTTTTGCATCATGCTTCTATATCGTTATTTATTGCATTATGGGCTGTTATTTCACGTTATGTCACAATATTTATGGCTATTCTCTCTTATTTTACAAGGTTTACATGAAGAGGGAGAAGGCCGGCAGCTGGAATTCTGGGCTGGAAAAGGAGAAAATATTGGAGGCCTATTCTACGCAACTCCAAAAGTCCTGAAACTCCACGGAATGTCTTAAAATAAATAAAGAAAAATCGTCGCCAAAGATGAAGGCCAGGGGGCCCACACCCTTCTCACAAGGGTGGGGGCGCCCCCCCCCCCCCCGGGCGCTCCCCCTACCTCATGGGCCCCCTGGTGGCTCTCCGATGCCCGTATTCTCCTATATGAAGTCTTTCGATGAGAAAAAAATAAGAAGCAACCTTTCGGGAGAAACTCTGCCGCCACGAGGCGGAACCTTGGCGGAACCAATCTAGGGCTCCGGCAGAGCTGTTCTGCCGGGGACACTTCCCTCTGGGAGGGGAAATCATCACAATCGTCATCACCAACGCTCCTCTCATCAGGAGAGGGAAATCTCCGTCAACATCTTCACCAGGACCATCTCATCTCCAAACCCTAGTTCATCTCTTGTATCCAATTCTTGTCTCCAAGTCCGGGATTGGTGCTAGTAGGTTGCTAGTAGTGTTGATTACTCCTTGTAGTTGATGCTAGTTGGTTTATTTGGTGGAAGATCATATGTTCAGATCCTATATGCACATTATTACCCCTCTGATTATGAACATGAATATGCTTTGTGAGTAGTTACGTTTGTTCCCGAGGACAAGGGAGAAGTCTTGCTATTAGTAGTCATGTGAATTTGGTATTCGTTCGATATTTTGATAAGATGTATGTTGTCTAACCTCTAGTGGTGTTATGTGAACGTCGACTACATAACACTACACCATTATTTGGGCCTAGAGGAAGGCATTGGGAAGTAATAAGTAGATGATGGGTTGCTAGAGTGATAGAAGCTTAAACCCTAGTTTATGCGTTGCTTTGTAAGGGGCTGATTTCGATCCATATGTCTCATGCTATGGTTAGGTTTACCTTAATACTTTTGTTGTGGTTGCGGATGCTTGCAATAGAGGTTAATCATAAGTGGGATGCTTGTTCAAGTAAGAACAGCACCCAAGCACCGGTCCACCCACATATCAAATTATCAAAGTACCAAACGTGAATCATATGAGTGTGATGAAAACTAGCTTGACAATATTCCCATGTGTCCTCGGGAGCGCTTTTCCTATTATAAGAGTTTGTCCAGGCTTGTCCTTTGCTACAAAAAGGATTGGGCCACCTTGCTGCACTTTATTTACTTTTTTTACTTGTTGCTCGTTACAATTTATCTTATCACAAAACTATTTGTTACCACTTATTTCAGTACTTGCAGAAAATACCTTGCTGAAAACTGCTTATCATTTCCTTCTGCTCCTTGTTGGGTTCGACACTCTTACTTATCGAAAGGACTACGATAGATCCCCTATACTTGTGGGTCATCAATCCTGAGATAATTACTTTGGTTGAATCTGATCCTTTTTATGGCTATGAATTTGAAACTGTTGTGGCACATCCTACTAAGTTAAATGATATAGCCACCCTATTCACTAATCATGAGAAATCTCGCTACTACTATATCCTTAAGATATTTCTGTTCTCATTAAAGGGTGATGCTAAAACTTGGTTTAATTCTCTTGGTCGTGGTTGTGTGCGTAGTCCCCAGGATATGATTTATTACTTCTCTGCTAAATATTTCCCTACTCATAAGAAACAAGCTGCTTTAAGGGAAATATATAATTTTGTGCAAATTGAAGAAGAGAGTCTCCCACAAGTTTGGGGGAGGCTTCTCCGGTTACTTAATGCTTTTCCTGGTCATCCTCTTAAGAAAAATGAAATACTTGATATCTTTTATAATGGACTAACCGATGCTTCCAAGGACCACTTGGATAATTGTGCTAGTTGTGTTTTCAGGGAAAGAACAGTCGATCAAGCTGAATTGCTATTGAATAATATGTTGACTAATGAAAATAATTGGACTCTTTCTGAGCCAATTCCTGAGCCAACTCAGAAGAAGAGAGGTGTTATATTTCTCAGTCCTGAAGATATGCAAGAGGCAAAGAAATCAATGAAAGAAAAAGGTATTAAAACTGAAGATGTTAAGAATTTACCTCCTGTTGAAGAAATAGATGGTCTAATATATCACCTATTGAAGAAACACATGGTCTTGATAACCCGACACATGTAGTAAAGGTAAATTCTCTCTATAGATATGATAAGGTTGAAATCCCATCTACAAAGTTTGCTAGCCAATGCTTGGATGAATTTGATGACTTTATGGCTAGACAAGAAAACTTTAATGCTTATGTTGGTAGAGAATTAAAGAGTAATTCTTACATGATTGGACGCTTGAGTGATTATATGGCTGGAGTTAAAGGTGAACTTAAACTCATTAGTAAATATGCTTATATGGATACCACTCAAGCAGAACAAGTATTTAAGGCTCAAAGTGATTTGCTCGATGAATTAAATAATAAACATGATCTTGCTGTTAGAGTGGCTACTAGAACTGGTAAAATGACTCAGGAACCTTTGTATCCTGAAGGCCACCCTAAGAGAATTGAACAAGATTCTCAGAGAAGTAATTTAGATGCATCTAGTCCTTCTAAAAAGAAGAAAAAGAAATGATAGGACTTTGCATGCTTCTAGTGAACCTGTTGTAGACACACCTGAGAATACCAATGACATTTCTATTTCAGATGCTGAAACACAATCTGGTGATGAACATGAACCTAGTGATAATGTTCATGTTGATGCTCAACCTAGCAATAATAATGATGTAGAGATTGAACCTGCTGTTGATCTTGATAACCCACAATAAAAGAATCAACGTTATGATAAGAGAGATTTTGTTGCTAGGAAGCACGGTAAAGAAAGAGAACCATGGGTTCATAAACCCATGCCTTTTCCTCCTAAGCCATCCAAGAAAAAGGACGATGAGTATTTTGAGCGCTTTGCTGAAATGATTAGACCTATCTTTTTGCGTATGCGTTTGACCGATATGCTTAAAAGTAAATCCTTATGCTAAGTACATGAAGGATATCATTACAAATAAAATAAAGATACTGGAACCTGAAATTTCCACCATGCTTGCTAATTATACTTTTAAGGGTGGAATACCTAAGAAACTTGGAGATCCAGGAGTACCAACTATACCATGCTCCATTAAAAAAACTATGTTAAAACTGCTTTATGTGATCTTGGAGACCGTGTTAGTGTTATGCCTCTCTCTTTATATCGTAGACTTGAATTGAATAAGTTGACACCTACTAAAATATCTTTGCAAATGGCCAATAAATCAACTGCTATACCTGTCGGTATTTGTGAGGATGTGCCTGTTGTGGGTGCAAACGTCACTATCTTAACGGACTTTGTTATTCTTGATATTCCCGAGGATGATAGTATGTCGATTATCCTTGGTAGACCCTTTTTGAATACTGCAGGGGATGTTATTGATTGCACAAAGGCAATGTCACTTTTCATGTTACTGGTAATCAGCATATGGTACACTTTCCGAGGAAACAACCTCAAGTCCACAATATCAATTCTTTTGGAAAAATTCCAACTATCATTATTGGAGGTTTTGAATTTCCTCTTCCTACTGTCAAGAAGAAATATGATATTATTATTATTGGGGATGTGCATATCCCCGTTGAGGTAACGTAGTGTTATTTGAAATTTCTCCGGTTCCATGTTATTCGAAATGAGTTCGTTAACAAGACTTGATCAACCTTGTTAGTGGATTCCTTTTGATGAGCATGAGATGGATGAAATTAAAAGGCACAACCTTCTGTACCCACCTTTTACTTTTTGTTATTTAGATTAAATAAAGTAAAAATAGTATTTTCTGTCTGTTTTCTGAATTATTCATGCAATAAAAAATACCCCGAAAATAAAAGTTCTCAAAATGCCCTGCAAATTTAATATGATTTTTTCTGGAATATTTGAGAATATCTGGCACTGAGAACACAGCAGGGGGAGCTGGCACCTGGCCACGAGGGTCCAGGGTGCGCCCCCTACCTCGTGGCCCACGGTGGCCTCCCTCCATTTATTCCTGCACCCACACACTTCATCTTCCTCCCAAAAAATCACCATCCAGCTGAAGCACAAGTTCTAGCTCACTTTGCTGTCATTTTCGATCTCCTTGATCAAAGCTCCATTCACAAAACTGCTTTGGGGGATTGTTCTTTGGTATGTGACTCCTCCAATGGTCCAATTAGTTTTTTTTCTAGTGCTTTATTCATTGCAATTTTTTGCTGCCTAGGTGACCCTGTTCTTGAGCTTGCATGTCAAATTTATATGGTCCCATGTAATTTTAATGCATGATATATGCTCTAGGCACTTATGGGAGTAGTTGCTATTAATTTTGTTGAGTTTGATTCACTTTTATTTTGAGTTATTAAAAATTTCAGAAATTTTCAGAAAAAGATGAAGAGATTTTTCTTGAGGGGCTCTTCTAGCCAAGGCTCTAAGGATAAACAAGCAAACGAGAATGAAAAGCCCAAGTATAATCTCCCTTGTGTGGCGGAAGTACGGCTGTGTGAATGGCCTTGTGATGATTTCTTGAGAGCAGCCAGGATTCATGATGATTTTTATTTATTGGCTGATAATGCGGGCCTCACCGACTTCCTCCATGACCAGGGCGAACAGTATCTCTTACTCACCAATACTTTCATGCAAAATTTCTACTTTTATCCTAAGAAATCACCTCCTTCAGTAGAGTTTCATTTATATGATGTGGCTAGTGAGATGTCGCTATATGAATTTTGCACGGTTTGCAAGATACCTTTTCGGGGCAGCTTAGAGGATCCACGTCGTAAAGATGTGGATGGATTTATTGATACTATTACTGTAGGGGAAACGAGGAAGGTTTCCGATGCAAGAATTACTAGCATACATTTTCTTGTTTTACGCTACTTTGCAATATTTGCTAGTCGATGCTTAATTGGTCACGGAAACTGCGGAAACCTTAGTGTTCCGGATATTATTATTTTGTTCCATGATTTATTTCATGATAACTCTGTTAGTATGGGCATATACCAACTTAGGCCAAAAGCCTAAGCTTGGGGGAGTATGTATTTCTCATCGACATTACATTCATGTTCACACACTCATTCTAGTTGTTGGTGCTCATACTCTTTCATTGTACTAGCCATGCTAGGTTAATTTCTTTTTCTAACTTTCTTCTTGTGTGTTTGATTAACCTTAAGAAAAAACAAAAAAATAGTTAGCTTACTTTCCGTGCTTGTAGTGGTAATTAAAAGAAAACCCCCAAAAAGGATTTCTCGTTCTTATTTTGCTTATTGGGAGCATTCCCATGTAAATAGTTTTATTTCTTTTCTTTCCTTTGGGGGTCGAGAGGAGAAGACCATGATGAAAATGTTTAGTGGCTCTCATATGCATTATTGTTGATTTAATCAAGAGCCCATATTACCTTGTCTTCTCCCTTGAATTGAATGCTTGCAGATTGGAGCTTAGTCCAATGCATGTGCACTATTATTATTATACACACCATTCGGTAGTGCGAGTGAAAGGCAATAATGACGATATATGATGGACTGACTGAGATGAGAGATGCTGGTATGAACTCGACCTCTCTTGTTTTTGTAAATATATTTAGTTCATCGTTCCTGATTCAGCCTATCACGAATAAACATATTTGCAATGATAATTAGAGATTATAGTTTCTTATGCCATGCTTAATTAGTTAGGAGCTTATAATGGTTTACCTTGTGTGCCAACATGCTATTAAAATGGTTGTGATGTGGTATGATAGGGTGGTATGCTCCTTTGAATGATTCAAGTGACTTGACTTGGCACATGTTCACACATGTAGTTGAAACAAAATCAACATAGCCTTCACGATATTTATGTTCATGGTGGATTATATCCTACTCATGCTTGCACTCATTGTTGCTAAATTTTAATGCATGTTCATGACTGTTGTCGCTCTCTCAGTTGGTCGCTTCCCAGTCTCTTTCTAGCCTTCACCTGTACATAGTGGGAATACTGCTTGTGCATCCAAACTCCATAAAACCCAAAGTTATTCCATATGAGTCCACCGTACCTCCCTATATGCGGTATCTACCTGCCGTTCCAAGTAAATTTGTATGTGCCAAACTCCAAACCTTCAAATGAAATTATGTTTTGTATGCTCGAACAGCTCATGTATCAACTAGGGTTGTCTGTATCTTCCATGCTAGGTGGGTTATTTTCAAGAGGAGTGCACTCTGCTCCTCATTCACGAGAAAATGGCTGGTCACCGGGATGCCCAGTCCCATGCTCAAATCAAATCAAAATAATTAAACAAAACTCCCCCAGGATTGTTGCTAGTTGGAGGCACCCGTTGTTTCGGGCAAGCCATGGATTGATGCTTGTTGGTGGTGGGGGAGTATAAACTTTACCATTCTGTTTGGGAACCGCCTATAAGGTGTGTAGCATGGAACATATCGAGATCTCATAGTTGTTATGTTGACAGTGAAAGTATACCGCTCAAAATGTTATTTATCTCTATTTCAAAATCGAGCTCTGGCACCTCTACAAAACCCTGCTTCCCTCTGTGAAGGGCCTATCTATTTACTTTTATGTTGAGTCATCACCCTCTTATTAAAAAGCACCCGCTGGAGAGCACCGCTGTCATTTGCATGCATTACTATTAGTTTATATTGGGTATGATTATGACTGGATCTCTTTTACCATGAATTACAATGTTTGGTCAGTCCTTGATCTTTAAAGGTGCTCTGCATTTATGTTTTGCAGTCTCAGACAGGGCTAGCAAGATACCATATTGTTATATCATATTATGATTGTTTTGAGAAAGTGTTGTCATCCGAGATTTATTATTATTACTCGCTAGTTGATTATGCCATTGATATGAGTAAACATGAGACCTAAGTGTTATTGTGAATATGGTTAGTTCATAATCTTTGCTAAAAACTTGACTGTTGGCTTTACATATTTACAACAACAAGAGCAAACAGAGTTTGTAAAAGTTTTTCTTTATCACTTTCAGTTAGTCAACTGAATTGCTTGAGAACAAGCAAAGGTTTAAGCTTGGGGGAGTTGATACGTCTCCGTCGTATCTACTTTTCCAAACACTTTTGCCCTTGTTTTGGACTCTAACATGCATGATTTGAATGGAACTAACCCGGACTGACGCCATTTTCAGCAGAACTGCCATGGTGTTATTTTTGTGAAGAAATAAAAGTTCTCGGATTGACCTGAAAAAACACGAAGCAACTTTTCAGAATAAATAAAAAATACTAGTGAAAGAATTAGCGTTAGGGGGCCCACACCCTGTTCACGAGGGTGGGGGCGCGCTCCTTGCCTCGTGGGTCCCCTAAACATCCACCGACCTCAACTCCAACTCTATATATTTGCTTTCGCGGAGAAAAAAATCAAAGATAAAGTTTCATCGCGTTTTACGATACGAAGCCGGTGCCAAGCCCTAATCTCTCTTGGGAGGGCTGATCTGGAGTCCGTTCAGGGCTCCGGAGAGTGGGATTAGTCGATGTCGTCATCATCAATCATCCTCCATCACCAATTTCATGATGCTCACCGCCGTGCGTGAGTAAATCCATCGTAGGCTTGCTGGACGGTGATGGGTTGGATGAGATTTAACATGTAATCAAGTTATTTTTGTTAGGGTTTGATCCCTAGTATCCACTATGTTCCGAGGTTGATGTTGCTATGACTTTGCTATGCTTAATGCTTGTCACTAGAGCCCGAGTGCCATGATGTCAGATCTGAACCTATTATGTTTTCATGAATATATGTGAGTTCTTGATCCTATCTTGCAAGTCTATAGTCACCTATTATGTGTTATGATCTGACAACCCCGAAGTGACAATAATCGGGATACTTCTCGGTGATGACCATAGTTTGAGGAGTTCATGTATTCACTATGTGTTAATTCTTTGGTCTGGTACTCTATTAAATGGTGGCCTTAATATCCCTTAGTTTCCACTAGGACCTCGCTGCCATGGGAGGGTAGGACAAAAGATGGCATGCAAGTTCTTTTCCATAAGCACGTATGACTATATTCAGAATACATGCCTACATTACATTGATGAATTGGAGCTAGTTCTCTGTCACCCTATTTTATAACTATAACATGAGGAATCGCATCCAACACAATTATCCATCACTGATCCAATGCCTACGAGCTTTTCACATATTGTGCTTTGCTTATTTTACTTTACTGTTGCTACTGTTACAATTACTACAAAACTGCTACTGTTACTTTTGCTACTTTACCGTTACTTCCATACTACTTGGCTACTAAATACTTTGCTGCAGAAACTAAGTTATCCAGGTGTGGTTGAATTGACAACTCAACTGCTAATACTTGAGAATATTCTTTGGCTCCCCTCATGTCGAATCTATAAATTTGGGTTGAATACTCTACCCTCGAAAACTATTGTGATCCCCTATACTTGTGGGTTATCAGCCTTGATGATGGTACTGACGCCGACATTGACACCGATGGCGCCGGCACCGATGGAGGTGCCGAGACCGGCAGGGAAGGTACCAGCGAGGAAGGTACTGGCAGGGAAGATACCGGCACCGATACCGGAGAGAAGAAGCAGAAGAAGCAGATGATATGAAAACATAACAAACTCGGCATTGGACGACTAGTGATCACAAAGATGGCACCTGGCAAGTTTGAGCTATTAGAGCCGGAAGAACCTCGCAAGTGCTATGAGAACCAAGTAGGATGCATCCTACGGGTATGTGCGAGCATCAACGCCGATGACTTAAGGAATAAAGAACATTTGAGGCAGTTGCTCCTGACGAAGTTGCACAAGAGATTCAAGTTCCCCGACCGGGATGATAGCATAGAGCAACCATGAGATGATCCAAAGATGAAAAATATTAACAATCACACCATGGACATGTTCAATAATGATTTGGCCTCTTGGAAAGGGAGGGTGAAACGAGTTATTGAGGCTGAGGAACCCCCATCCAAGATTCTGGAGGAAAATCGACAATTACGAAAAGGAGTTCGAAAAGTTCAACGACACTTGCGCTACCGAGGCATCCAAGGCTAAGGCTGTGAAATTCTAGAGCCTTTAGCAGAGGAACACAGGGAAGCATCGCCTCGGAAGTCGTGGCTACCTTGACAAAAGGCCCATATGGGATAAGGAGGACGCGGAACATGAACCCGTTGGTCTCCCAGACACCTTGGCGAAGTTCATCAACCCCTTGGAGCGTGACTTCATCAGGGCCCGCTACAAGTGGGACAAGAAAAAGAAGGTTTTTTACACGGACAAGATCACAAGGAGATTGATTAGATTACTGGTAATTATTCTTTTACCACCTTCCATTTCACTCCTGATCAAGTCGACTACACATTCGTAAACGGTTCACATTCCTTCTACAGGAGAAGCAACACCAGCTTGAAGCCGAAAGCCCTACTTCGTCGATGAGGCCCGAGTGGGACACCCCTATCAACCGGGCCTTGAACGACCTTAACGGACTTCCTTTGGGCCAGCGGCTGCAATATGGACGTGTGCATGATGCCGGAGATGGCGCCACATGGAAGGTGTTTTATAACGAGGGCCCGGAGGCCAAGAAGCAGAAAAAGAAGTTTAATCCGGCGGACATCAACGAGAAGGTGAAGCTTGTGGTCGAGAAAAAACAGCTGAGGACGCGCAAAAAGCAGCCGAGGAGAAACATGATTTGCTAAAGCAGGCAGTAGATGCAGCTGTAAATGCCTGCAGAAATGATTTCGCTACTAACTTGGTCCCGGATATCATCAACTGGACAAAGGAAAATCCAGACAAGACGTGACATGATTTCCACATGCCCAGTTTCATTGGGAGCAACTCGGTGAACAACACAACTGCACCATCATCTGCTCATGCAACCGGGCCTGCTCTCGCACCCGCACCCGCTCATACCAGCCCGTCCTCAGTCTCTAGCGTGCTAGGCGGGCCTTCTTCTTTGGCTGAGCTCGACGCCCTCACGGTAATTACATGTCGCACCTACATATATATCTAGGATGTTCCATTTTCATTGCCTTTCAGATGTTTTATGCCGCAGACATGTGTTTGCAGACCAACGAAACCCCACGCACCATACTCTACTTGATCAAAGGATAGAAGGTGGACGTGGGAAAGGGGGTGATACCGAAGCCCCTGCAACTCATGTTCCAGAACCAGCCGATGCCCGCTGGGCACTTCAGGGTTAACTTGTCCAATGTGAAATCGAGGCACGAGGATTTGCCTCCTCTAGTACGGCTTGGGGGAGAGGACGACGAGACCCCACTGCGGATTGGAAGTTGCAATGGTTGGGTGCTGCTATGGCCGAAGAATCTTCTTCGTCTGGAGCCTGCCAAGAGCACACCAATAACCACACATCACAAGCATGTACGGAGACCACCACTCCGCCTACGCAATTACCAGCTCCTGTAGTGCCGGGTGAGAGCGGCGGACGACGTGATGAAGGGGGTCAAATAGTGACTGATGTAATCAGCCCCATAGAACAAAGAATGGATGATGAGATGGAGGATACAGATGACCCAATGGGTTTCCTCAATGCAGGCGCTTATGAAGGTGACTTAGATATGATGAGTCAGCCATATGACGAATCGTCCTATCAAGATGTTGATGAGGATATGGATGATTTGCCCGGGCAGGAACGTCCTAGCAGCGATTGCAAGAAGTCTCTCTTCATGAAATCCTCACAAGACACGCCTGAAGATGCCGCCTCAACACAAGCTCAACTAGCCTGGGGTCGTACAGTGCTTAGCTCGGCAACACTGGGGCAGGGGTTAAGGAAGGGTCTGGAAGGTGTGCCCAAGAAAAAGGAGAGGAAGAGATCGGGGAAGATAGGCTCAGCAGCCTGTAAACAAGCCAAAGCACATAGCAGCCAGACTGTGGATTCTAAAGAGGTACCCGTCAAAGGTGCAGCCATGTTCCATGTCACGGGCGAGCCGGTGCTACTGCTGAAACCGTTGGAGGCACTATCCCGGGATCTCACGTGACTGCACGACCATGTGCTGTCGACTTAGAAAATCCTACTAGCCTCGAAGGATCCATGATATCCGACATACGCAGCTCGTGTACCTGAGGGGAAGTGCTACGTCGACACACGGCCCGCGGAGGTGTTCTTCCTACGGTTTCACTATATCTTCGAGATGTTTCTGACAAGGCGGTCGACTTTACAATCGTCCGCCTTTTTGCGCTACATACGAGCTCCATCATGCAGAGAGAAGAAGTCTCACAAATCTGTGTGGCGGATCCATAGTACATGCACGAGTCCTTCTTGAGTCTCGGCGACTCTGAGCGTGAAATTTCTAGGGAGTACCTCCAAAACCTCATGGTATAGAATAAGGACCAGTAAATTGTCCTCCTGCCTTATCATCCAAAGTAAGTCATTTCCGGACAACCCTTTTGTACATTTCAATCATTCCTTCTCGCTCATATGGAGAATAATTTGAGGTGTCTTTTTCCCCGCAGCAACGAGCGCGCCATCCATATCATTCTTTGCCCACGAGTCTTCCACGTCGTGTATTTGGACCCTACCAGAAACTACGAGAAGAAGGACTGCAACCGCATAATGAATATTCTAGATGATGCTCTCCAAGGTTTCAACTTTAGGGGTGGCTATGTGTAGATCATAAAACAAAGGAACAAAAAGATGGGTTTCACGCATAAAACTAACTCCTGCTGCATCCATTTCCCAAAACCAAGAAAGAAATATAGATTCTACATCCTCCATCTCATGATTGAGTTTAGCACGGATCACCAAAATCTTCGCATCACAAACAAAAATGATTATCATATCCACAATTGAGTAGAATCTCATGGAGAAGCGGATTATAAACTTAGAGATGACTTCTTTCATCCAAAGGGACATTGCGACGATCATCATGAAAGAAGTCGTCGATGAGAAGGGGATCTTCCACCATGGCCCTATATCGCGAGTTGGCGTCCGAACTCGCATAGGCATGCAACGTCATGACCTCACGCCATTCAAGAAGCTAGTGTCCATCCTATATGATATGGAAGGATGTAACTTCTAGTGATTTACGATGCCAATGATGATCATATGTGTCGGTTGAACTTGTATACTTTCTGTAGCGATGAAACTTTGTGATGTCCATGGTCCCTACCGAACTTTTGTAATGCTACATTGTTAGTTTGGGTACAATGACCTGCGTACCTCTAGTTAATTAGTGTGCGTACTATATGTTGCATCCAGTTGCTAACCCTTTCTTTTTCGTGTTGCTCTAGTATACTTTGTTGCATATGATTGTACATTCTCTTGATGAAGATGCATCTCTAATAGGTACATAGCTTCTTGATGGCGAGGTGACAATGCTATGTCGTGTACAAAGGGAAGGTTTCGGGGGTGTACAACAAGTGGCATGAGTGTCAGGTGCAAGTGAATGGGGTCTCAGGCGCCAGCCATAAAGGCTTCAAAAGCAGACAAGAAGCAGAAGCTAGTTACTTGAGGTTCACACTAGCGCGAGAAAGGACTCGTAACCGCCGCCTCATGTACCGCATAATTCCGCTCTCACTCATAGTGATAGCTCTTCTTGCGTATATCATTGTTTAGATGGATGGCGATGTAGTTGCAAGTATTCGAGACTTGTATCGCTATTTTTGAAATGATGACGAGAAACCACTTCCTATTTGACGATGATTATGATGATGACCACCTTGTGTCACTATATATATGCTATGATTACATGTGTATGTGTATGATATGGTAGACATTATTGTATAAAGCCCAAACCAAAATTCAGTAGCACAAAATGTGGAGCAGAAGAAATAAATTAAAAACTAATAACAGTAGCGCAGGGTATAGCATTAGCAGCAGCGAGCGCTTACCAGTAGCGCTCTTCTCATAAGGGCACTGCAGCTATTATCAGCAGCACCTGTTTCCGATAAACGCTGCTGCTATCCCTAGTTAGCAGTAGCGCTGCTCAGGCCGCGCTACTGATAAGTATTAGCTGTAGCGCCGTATCACTAGCGCGTCTACCCGCACTACTGATAAGCATATAACCCGATCTACTGCTAGGCTTTTCCCAAGTAGTGGGAGGGTTACCTCAGGAGTTAGCCGATGATCTCTGAGAACTTCGCTTGGAGATAGTTCCGAGAGGATTTGTTGCGGCATTGGAAATTTAGTCCACCTTGCTGGGAAAGATCCCACAAGCGCAGAAAATGGAAAAGGAGATTGCAGAGATAAAAGAAAGCATGAGTAAAGGAAAGGCTAAAGGTTTTCATGAGGATGAGCACGAAACTTTATGGTTTGCGGATCGCATCTATGTGCCCGATGACCCCGAGATACGGAAGTTAATTCTTCAAGAGGCTCATGATTCGCCTTACTCGATTCACCCAGGCAACACCAAGATGTATCTGGACTTGAAGGAGAGTTTCTGGTGGACGGGAATGAAGAAGGATATTTCCGAGTATGTGGCAGTATGCGACGTATGTCAGAGAGTTAAGGCAGAATAGCAGACACCAGCAGGATTCCTTCAACCTTTGTCGATATCTGAATGGAAATGGGATAAACGTAGCATGGATTTCATCACCGAATTACCCAGGACTCGTTCAGGTTATGACTCCATCTGGGTTGTAGTTGATCGCTTGACCAACGTGTCCCACATCATCCCCGTGAAAACCACTTATACGAGCGCTAAGTTGGCCAAGATATACATGACTAGGATCGTATGTCTGCATGGGGGTCTGAGGACCATCGTATTAGATAGAGGAACACAGTTTACTTCAAAGTTTTGGAATCAGTTACACGAAACTTTGGGTACCAGGCTAGAGTTTAGTACAACCTTTCATTTGCAGACAGATGGGTAGACCAAGAGAGTCAACAACATTCTGGAGGACATTTTGAGAGCTTATGCTCTAGATTATGGATCTAGTTGGGATGATAATTTACCCTATGCAGAATTCTCATATAACAACAGTTATCAAGCCAGTTTGAAGATGGCCCCTTTCGAAGCTTTGTATGGAAGGAGGTGCAGGACACCATTGATGTGGGATGAAGTTGGAGATCGTAAATTGTTCGAACCAGATTTAATCAGAGACTCTGAGGAGAAGGTCAAGTTGATCTGTGATAGACTCAAGATAGCCCAGTCCAGGCAGAAGAGCTATGCCGATACTAAATGCAAGGAGGTAACCTATGAAGTCGGAGACAGAACCTATCTTCGTGTGTCCCCACTTCAAGGAGTTAAACAATTTGGAGTCAAAGGAAAGTTAGCACAACGATTTGTGGGACCATACAGAGTCATGGAACGTATGGGTGAAGTTGCCTACAAGTTGGAATTACCCGAAGGTTTGTCAGGAGTTCATGATGTGTTTCATGTTTCCCAGTTGAAGAAGTGCCATGCAAAGATGGCTGACATTCCTCTGACAGATACAGTGCCTCTGGAAGCTATTAGTTGGAGAGTGACCTGACATATGAGGAGAAACCCGTCAAGATTCTCGAGTTTGCAAGGTCATCAAGTTTTGCAAGGTTTAGTGGAGTCACCATACCGAGGAGGAAGCTACCTGGGAGTGCGAAGAAGACCCCCGAAAGAATCACCCACACCTATTTGCTAGCCAACCCGAATCTCGAGAGCGAGATTCATCTTAAGGGGGTAGGTTTGTAACATCCCAATTTTCAATTTGGATATTATTTATAGATCATTCATGTGCATCCACGATTTATGCATTTTTGCTCTCATTTGTTTTAGTTGAATTTGATCCTAGAAACCTTAGGCAACTCAAGGACCAATTGATACAGTTGGAGGTTTCTCAATTTTTTTTTTGAATTTTCAAAATTTGGAAAATTGGATTAAATTGTTTTCTTCAAAATTCTTTTCCAATTATTTCTAATAAAATAATGAAAGAAGATAAAAGGACTTCTTCAAAAGCAGCAAAGAAATATTGGAAATTGAATTTTGAATTTTTTATTTAATTTTATTTGGAGGATTATTTATTGATTTACAGAGTTTATTAGAACTAAAAATCTATTTTAAAAACTTGCATTTTTAGGCTAGAAAAATGTTCACTAGGTCATATATGAGGCCATATAAATATGTGAATTTTTCTGTTATTTTTAGATATATATTTATTATAGTTTTTCATATTTTCTTTCTCTGGAAAATTGTTTTTTTAAGATTTTCGCCGCCGAACTGGGTCGGCCCGACTACCAGCCAAGTCGTGGCCTAGCCCAACCGGCGTCGCCACCGACCCTGAGCCAGAGTCCAACCGCCGCACGCCGCCACCGCCGTACCCAAGGAGGACTTCACCTCCGCCTCCGTCTTGCCCCCTCCCCCAAGCCACCGCCCCGCCCCGCGCCTTTATAAGTGGGCCCAGACCCCCTCCTCTCTCCTCATCGCAGCCGCCGCCCCACTCGAACCCGCCGCCGCCACCGCTTTTCTCGCCGCCGACGACCACCGCCACTGCAGTAACCCCCGCCTCCCTCTCGTCCGTTCGATCTCGGATCGGCGGTCCAAACTAGATTGCCTTTGTTTTTTTTCTCTCGAACCGTTTTCCGCTATATAGTGAATGTTTGTTGGTTTACCCTCTATAGCGAACGAATTCGTTCTTTAAGTTTCTGTAGCGAACGTTCGTTCGTTAGCTTTTCTGTCACGTAGCCAGTGACCTAGTTGCAGTTATTTTATTTATAGTTCAGCCACTGCTTTTCAAACTAGCACAACTTTCTGCTCGTTTGTCCAAATTCGATGAAACAACGCCGAAATCTTCAGCATGATCTCATCTATCCAGTAAACCAACTCAAATATATTTTTGAAAGATTTAAAATTTGAATTTGTTCATATCGGAATTCAAACTTCTTTAAGCCATAATTTGAGTTTTGTAGCTCCGTTTTAGTTGATTCCTTTTGCAAATCAAAGCTCTTCACAACAACTTTTTGTTAAGATATAATTCACATAATTATGGCACTGTTAATTTTTTATGTTTAAAAGAGTTGTTTGATTGTTTTTGGAGTTTTCCAAATCTTTTTCTTCGATTCTTTGCATCTTTTGCTTGAGTGCTTATGTATGGTATTGTTTGTATACGACAGATTTTCCGGAGTGCGAAGCTTGCTACTATGAATCTCTAGATTTTACCAATCGTCAGCAAGGCAAGTTACACTTTGATCATACTCTTTTATATCCAGTTTTACAATGCATCACCCTCAAAGATTGCATGGGTAGGATTGGGAACATGTGGTTTTGTTATGTAGTTCATGAGGTAGGAACCTATTACCTTTGATCACCCCGGGAATATACGGTATGCTCATAAGTTGCTTAGCCATGCTCGTAGACGGGGATTGGTGTGTGAGAATCATGAAAATTGCGAGATTAATAATAACTAAGGGAAAAATTAAGGTGGCAACTTTAATACACATCTGGGTGGATTGTTTGGGGTACCTGGAGAAACCAGTGCTTGCCTAAGGGAATCCCGGAGTACCCATGCGATTACCCTAGGTCCGCCACCCAGGCTCAAAGGGATCAAATGATATTCATGCCTAGAAACTTCCGTGTGGAGCCACAAGCCACTATTGGCTATGGCATAGTTGACTAAGTTGTGTGACCTCTTTCCGCGGTAGACTAGCTGATGTAGTGGGAAATTAGGTGTACCGGTCTACCTAGGGTTTAGAGGAAATACTTCAGAAAGGCTATGTCTTGATCTTCCGATCATGGATGCGGTCAAGTCTCATGGGGAAAAGTGCGCAAACCTCTGAAGAGTGTACAAACTAATTATGATTAACCGTGTCCCCAGTTATGGACAATTTGAGTATCTGGAAGTGAATTATTTGTTGATCTCATCACTCTATTTAATTAATGTACTGGGTTTTATTTATACTTGGTAATTTTGGGATTTGAGTTGGAGGAAACTTCTCAACAATGGCATAAACTTGGTAGTAAATAAAATTTATTCCTCTAATGTCGGGAAAAACTAGCTTTATGCAAAAATTAAACTTAGAGCCTCCACCTGCCAAATATGCATATAGATATAGTCTTTTTCATTCATTGCTCTATAGTGTGACTTTGCCAGCATATTCCATGTGCTGACCTACATGGCTGCAACGTCTCATGTTGCAGTGTTTTCCGACGAAGAATAAGGTGCACTAGGTTGTTGTCATGCATCAGTTTAGCCGTGGAGTTGATGGACTCATTTATCTTCGAAGCTTCCACAGTTATATTATTTTAGTTGGCCTTCAGCTATATTTATGTAATAAATACTCTTTATGAGGACCTCGATGTAATAAGTGTGTGATTAAACTCTATTATAAATCCTCGAGTATTGTTTATGTCGGCATACCGATCCAGGGATGACACTTAAGCACAGAGACTTCGATCCATTGGGATCGGGTCGCTACAACAGCAATAGAAGCAAGACCAATAATTTCATCCTTACTAGGCAAATCTTTCTTATGAGGTTGTCTACTAAACTTGGAAAAATTAAATTCATGATATTCATCACCAAAGCTAACACCGACAATTTCTTTCTCACAATTTATTCTGGCATTGACGGTGTTCAAGAAAGGTCTATGATACGTCTCCATCGTATCTACTTTTCCAAACACTTTTGCCCTTGTTTTGGACTCTACCTTGCATGATTTGAATGGAACTAACCCGGACTGACGTTGTTTTTAGCAGAACTGCCATGGTGTTATTTTTGTGCAAAAATAAAAGTTCTCGGAATGACCTGGAAATCCACGGAGCAACTTTTCAGAATAAATAAAAAATACTAGCGAAAGAATCAGCACCAGGGGGCCCACACCCTGTCCACGAGCGTGGGGGGGCGCCCCCCTGCCTCGTGGGCTCCCTAGACCTCCACCGACCTCAACTCCAACTCCATGTATTTGCTTTCGCGGAGAAAAAAATCAGAGAGAAAGATTCATCGCATTTTACAATACAGAGACACCGCCAAGCCCTAAACTCTCTCGGGAGGGCTGATCAGGAGTCCGTTCGGGGCTCCGAAGAGGGGGATTGGACGACGTCGTCATCATCAACCATCCTTGAAGAGGAACGGGTGATGCAGCAAAGTAGTGTAAGTATTTCCCTCTGTTTTTGAGAACCAAGGTGTCAATCCAGTAGGAGGCTCCTCAAAAGTCCCACGCACCAACACAAACAAACAAGAACCTCGCAACCAACGCAATAAAGGGGTTCTCAATCCCTTCATGTCCACTTGCGAAAGTGAGATCTGATAGAGATAATATGATAAAATAAATATTTTTGGTATTTTTATGATATAGATTGGAAAAGTAAAGATGCAAATAAAAGTAGATTGAAAGCTTATATGATAAAAGATAGACCCGGGGGCCATAGGTTTCACTAGTGGCTTCTCTCAAGATAGCATAAGTATTACGGTGGGTGAACAAATTACTATCGAGCAATTGATAGAAAAGCAAATAATGATGAGATTATCTAGGCATGATCATTTATATAGGCATCACGTCCGTGACAAGTAGACCGACTCCTGCTTGCATATACTACTATTACTCCACACATCGACCGCTATCCAGCATGCATCTAGAGTATTAAGTTCATACTGAACAGAGTAACGCATTAAAAAAATGACATGATGTAGAGGGATAAACTCATGCAATATGATATAAACCCCATCTATTTATCCTCGATGGCAACAATACAATACGTGCCTTGCTGCCCCTACTGTCACTGGGAAAGGACACCGCAAGATTGAACCCAAAGCTAAGTGATACGTCTCCAATGTATCCATAATTTTTGATTGTTACGTGCTATTATATTACCCATTTTGGATGTTTATGGCCTTTACTTTACACATTTATATCATTTTTGGGACTAACCTACTAACCGGAGGCCCAGCCCGAATTACTGTTTTTTTGCCTATTTCAGTGTTTCGAAGAAAAGGAATATCAAATGGAGTCCAAACGGAACAAAACCTTCGGGAGCGTGACTTTTGGAACAAACGTGATCCATAGGACTTGGAGTGGAAGTCAAGAAACAAGGGAGGCGGCCACGAGGGTGCTCGGCACGCCCCCTAGGGCTGGGCGCGCCCCCACCCTCGTGGGACCCTCGAGCATCCACCGACCTTTTTCTTCCTCCTATATATACCCATGTACCCCGAAAACATTAGAGGCGACCTCGAAAAACTATTTCCACCGCCGTAACCTTCTGTATCCGCGAGATCCCATCTTGGAGCCTTCGTCGGTGCTTTGCCGGAGGGGGAATCGATCACGGAGGACCTCTACATCATCTCCAAGGCCTCTCCGATGAGTTGTGAGTAATTTACCACGGACCTTTGGGTCCATAGTTATTAGCTAGATGGCTTCTTCTCTCTCTTTGAATCTCAATACAACGTTCTCCTCGATCTTCTTGGAGATCTATTCGATGTAACTCTTTTTGTGGTGTGTTTGTCGAGAACTGATGAATTGTGGGTTTATGATCAAGCTTATCTATGAGAAATATTTGAATCTCCTCTGAATTATTTTATGTGTGATTAAGTTATCTTTGCAAGTCTCTTCGAATTATCAGTTTGGTTTGGCCTACTAGATTGATCTTACTTGGAATGGTAGAAGTGCTTAGATTTGGGTTCAATCTTGCGGTGTCCTTTCCCAGTGACAGCAGGGGCAGCAAGGCACGTATTGTATTGTTGCCATCGAGGATAAAAAGATGGGGTTTATATCATATTGCATGAGTTTATCCCTCTACATCATGTCATCTTTCTTAATGTGTTACTCTGTTCTTTATGAAATTAATACTCTAGATGCATGCTGGATAGCGGTCGATGTGTGGAGTAATAGTAGTAGATGTAGGTAGGAGTCGGTCTACTTGTCACGGACATGATGCCTATATACATGATCATGCCTAGATAATCTCATAATTATTCGCTTTTCTATCAATTGCTCGACAGTAATTTGTTCACCCACCGTAATACTTATGCTATCTTGAGAGAAGCCACTAGTGAAACCTATGGCCCCAGGGTCTATCTCTTATCATATAAGCTTTCAATCTACTTTTATTTTGCATCTTTACAATTCCAATCTATATCATAAAATACCAAATATATATTTATCTTATCATATTATCTCTATCAGATCTCACTTTCGCAAGTGGCCTTGAAGGGATTGACAACCCGTTATTGCGTTGGTTGTGAGTTCTTGTTTGTTTGTGTAGGTGCGTGGGACTTTTGAGGAGCCTACTACTGGATTGATACCTTGGTTCTCAAAAACTGAGGGAAATACTTACGCTACTGTGCTACATCACTCTTTCCTCTTCAAAGAAAACCAACACAAGCTCAAGACGTAGCAAGAAGGATTTCTAGTGCCGTTGCCGGGGAGGTCTGTGCTCAAGTCAAGACATACCAAGTACCCATCACAAACTCATCTCCCTCGCACTTACATTATTTGCCATTTTCCTCTCGTTTTCCTCTCCCCCACTTCACCTTTGCCATTTTATTCGCCCTCTCTTTCCCAATCTCCTCTCGTGTGTGTTGGATTACTTGTCACGATGGCGCAAGATAATACCAAATCGTGTGACTTTTCTAATACCACTAATATGATTTCCTTAGTACTCCGATTGCTCCTCTTAATGATGTTGAGTCTTGTGAAATCAATGCTGCTTTGCTGAATCTTGTTATGAAAGATCAATTCTCCTGCCTTCCTAGTGAAGATGCCGCTACCCATCTAAACAACTTTGTCGATTTGTGTGAGATGCAAAAGAAGAAAGATATGGATAATGATATTGTTAAATTGAAGTTATTTCCATTTTCACTTAGAGATCATGCTAAAGTTTGGTTTTCTCTTTGCCTAAGAATAGTATTGATTCATGGAATAAGTGCAAAGATGCTTTTATCTCTAAGTATTTTCCTCCCGCTAAGATCATCTCTCTTAGGAACGATATTATGAATTTTAAACAACTTGATCATGAGCATGTTGCCCAATCTTGCGAAAGAATGAAATTGATGATTCGCAATTGCCCTACTCATGGTTTGAATTTATAGATGATCATACAAAAAATTTATGCCGGACTGAATTTTGCTTCTAGAAATATTTTAGATTCGGCCGCGGGAGGCACGTTTATGGAAATCACCTTAGGAGAGGCTACTAAACTCCTTGATAACATTATGGCTAATTAGTTTCAATGGCACACGGAAAGATCTACTAGTAAAAAAGTGCATGCTATAGAAGAAATTAATGTTTTGAGTGGAAAGATGGATGAACTTATGAAATTGTTTGCTACTAAGGGTGCTTATATTAATCCCAGTGATATGCCTTTGTCTACTTTGATTGAGAATAATAATGAATCTATGGATGTGAATTTTGCTGGTTGGAATAATTTTGGTAACAATGCTTATAGAGGAAACTTTAATCCTAGACCGTTCCCGTAATTCCTCTAATAAGTATGGAAACTCCAACAATAATTTTTATGGTAATTTTAATAAGATGCCCTCTGATTTTGAGAATAGTGTGAAAGAATTTATGATCGCTGAAAAGAATTTTGATGCCATGCTTGAAGAAAAATTGCTTAAAGTTGATGATTTGGCTAGGAACGTTCATAGACTTTTGCTTGATGTTGATTCTTTGAAACTTAGATATACTCCTCGTAAGCATGATATCAATGAGTCTCTCAAAGCTATGAGAATTTCCATTGATGAGTTCAAAGAATGAACCGCTAGATTGAGTGCTAAGAAATATTCCTTTGTAAAGGCGTGTTCTTCTAGTTTCCATGAAAATAATGATGAAGATCTTAAAGTTATTGATGTGTTCCCTATTAAATCTTTGTTATGCAATATGAATCTTAACAATGATGGGACTGGAGATGAGTCAACTTTAGTTAAAAGGCGTCCCAATGATTCGGAGTTCTTAGATCTTGATGCCAAATTTGGTAAAAGTGGGATTGGAGAGGTCAAGACTTTAAATAGCATGAACCCACTATATTGGATTTCAAGTAATTTAATTATTATAATTGTTCTTTAGAAGGTTGTATTTCCTTGTTGCAATCCGTTTTGAATTCTCCTCATGCTTATACTCAAAATAAAGCTTTTACCAAACATATTGTTGATGCCTTGATGCGATCTTATGATGAAAAACTTAATTTGGAAGTTTCTATACCTAGAAAACTTAATGATGAGTGGCAACCTACTATAAAGATTAAAATTAAAGATCATGAGTGTTATGCTTTGTGTGATTTGGGTGCTAGTGTTTCCATGATTCCGAAAACTTTATGTGATAATCTAGGTTTCCATGATCTTGATGATTGCTCTTTAAATTTGCACCCTGCGGATTCCACCATTAAAAAGCCAATGGGAAGGATCAATGATGTTCCCATTGTTGCAAATAGGAATTTGGTGCCCGTGGATTTTATCGTTCTTGACATAGATTGCAATCTTTCATGCCCTATTATTCTTGGTAGACATTTCCTTAGAATGATTGCTGTGATTATTGATATGAAGGAAGGGAATATTATATTCCAATTTCCATTAAGCAAAGGCATGGAGCACTTTCCAAGAAAGAAAGTCAAATTACCTTATGAATCTATCATGCGAGCTACTTATGAATTAAGTGCCAAAGATGGCACTACTTAGATCTATCCTCGCTTTTATGCCTAGCTAGGGGCGTTAAACGATAGCGCTAGTTGGGAGGCAACCCAATTTTATCTTTGTTTTTTGTTTTTTCTTCTGCTTAGTAATAAATTTATCATCTACCTTCTGTTTATATGTATTTTCATGTTTTAATTAGTGTTTGTGCCTAGTAGAACCTATAGGATAACCTACGGTGATAGTTAATTTGATTCTGCTGAAAAACAGAAACTTTGCACGCACAAAAATAATTTTGGTAATTCACAGAAACGTGATTTTGTGTTGATTCTTTTGGATGAAGATCAATAGACAAATTTCCCAGGACTTCCTATTTTGGTAGGATTTTCAGAGTTACATAAGTATTCTAGATTTATAGATTACTACAGAGTGTTCTGTTTTTGACAGATTCTGCTTTTCGTGTGTTGTTTGCTTATTTTGATGCATCTATGGCTAGTATGTAGGGGTATGAACCATACAGAACTTGGAATACAGTAGGTTTAACACCAATATAAATAAAGAATGAGTTCATTAAAGTACCTTATGTGGTGGTTTTTCTTTCTTGCACTAATGGAACTTATGAGATTTCCTGTTGAGTTTTGTGTTGTGAAGTTTTCAAGTTTTGGGTTAAGATTTGATGGATTATGGAATAAGGAGTGGAAAGAGCCTAAGCTTGGGGATGCCCATGGTACCCCAAGATATTCAAGAAGAATATACAAAAGTCTAAGCTTGGGGATGCCCCGGGAAGGCATCCCCTCTTTCTTCTTCGTCTATCGGTAACTTTACTTGGAGCTATATTTTTATTCGCCACATGATATGTGTTTTGCTTGGAGCGTCTTGTATAATATTAGTATTTTCTTTTTAGTATACCACAATCATCCTTGTCGTACACACCTTTTATCAGAAACCCACTTGGATGGAATTTATTAGAATACTCTATGTGCTTCACTTATATCTTTTGAGCTAGCTAGTTTTTGCTCTAGTTCTTCACTTATATCTTTTAGAGCACGGCGGTGGCTTAATTTTGTAGAAATTTTTAATCTCTCATGCTTCACTTATAATATTTTGATAGCCTCTTAGAACAGCATGGTACTTTCTATGGTTATAAAATTGGTCCTAGAATGATGGGCATCCAAGTTGGGTATAATAAAAACTATCATAGGAAGTGAATTGGATGCTATGATCAATTTGATGCTTGATAATTGTTCTGAGATATGGAGGTAGTGATATTAGAGTCATGCTAGTTGGGTTATTATGAATTTAAAGAATGCTTGTGTTGAAGTTAGCAAGTCCTGTAGCATGCACGTATGGTGAAAGTTGTGTAACAAATTTGAAACATGAGGTGTTCTTAGATTGTGCATCCTTATGAGTGGCGGTCGGGGACGAGCAATGGTCTTTTCCTACCAATCTATCCCCCTAGGAGCATGCGCGTAGTGCTTGGTTTTTGATGATGTGTAGATTTTTGCCATAAGTATATGAGTTCTTTTGACTAATGTTGAGTCCATGGATTATACGCACTCTCACCCTTCCATCATTACTAGCCTCTTCGGTACCGTGCATTGCCCTTTCTCACCTTGAGAGTTGGTGCAAACTTCGCCGGTGCATCCAAACCCCGTGATATGATATGCTCTATCACACATAAACCTCCTTATATCTTCCTCAAAACAGCCACCATACCTACCTATTATGGCATTTCCATAGCCATTCTGAGATATATTGCCGTGCAACTTTCCACCGTTCCGTTCCTTTTTTTATGACACACTTTATCATTGTGATATTGCCTTGCATGATCATGTAGTTGACATCGTATTTGTGGCAAAGCCACCATGCATAATTTTTCATACATGTCACTCTTGATTCATTGCCCATCCCGGTACACCGCCGGAGGCATTCATATATAGTCATATCTTGTTCTAGTTTTGGGTTGTAATTAGTGAGTTGTAAATAAATAGAAGTGTGATGATCATCATTATTAGAGCATTATCCCCAAATAAAAAAAAGAAAGGCCAAAGAAAAAAAAGAAAGGCCAAAAGAAAAATAAAGAAAAATAAAGAAAAATAAAAAGGGGGCAATGTTACTATCTTTTTCCACACTTGTGCTTCAAAGTAGCACCATGTTCTTCATATAGAGAGTCTCATATGTTGTCACTTTCATATACTAGTGGGAATTTTTCATTATAGAACTTGGCTTGTATATTCCTACGATAGGCTTCCTCAAATGCCATTGGTCTTCGTGAGAAAGCGAGTTGGATGCACACCCACTAGTTTTTTTGTTGAGCTTTCATACATTTATATCTCTAGTGGATCTGTTGCATGGCAATACCTACTCCTCATGTTGACATCAATTGATGGGCATCTCCATAGCCCGTTGATTATCCTCGTCAATGTGTTACTTTCTCCTTTTTTGTCTTCTCCACACAATCCCCATCATCATATTCTATTCCACCCATAGTGCTATATCCATGGCTCACGCTCATGTATTGTGTGAAAGTTGAAAAAGTTTGAGATTATTTAAGTACGAAACAATTGCTTGGCTTGTCATCGGGGGTGTGCTAGATTGGAGCATTTTTGTGTGACGAAAATGAAGCATAGCCTAACTATATGATTTTGTAGGGATGAACTTTCTTTAGCCATGTTATTTTGAGAATACATGATTGCTTTGATTAGTATGCTTGAAGTATTACTATTTCTTATGTCAATATGAACTTTTATTTTGAATCATTTCGATCTGAACATTCATTCCACAATGAAGAGAATTACATGGAGAATTATGCTAGGTAGCATTCCACATCAAAAATTCTGTTTTTATCATTTACCTACTCGAGGACGACCAGGAATTAAGATTGGGGATGCTTGATACGTCTCCAACATATCTATAATTTTTGATTGTTCCATGCTATTATATTACCCGTTTTGGATGTTTATGGGATTTACTTTAGTGATTTATATCATTTTTGGGACTAACCTACTAACCGGACGCCCAGCCCGAATTGCTGTTTTTTTGCCTATTTCAGTGTTTCGAAGAAAAGGAATATCAACCGGAGTCCAAACGGAATGAAACCTCCGGGAGCGTGATTTTTGGAGCAAATGTGATCCAGAGGACTTGGAGTGGAAGTCAAGAAACAACGGAGGCGGCCACGAGGGTGCCCGGTGCGCGCCCTAGGGTTGGGCGCGCTCCCACCCTCGTGGGCCCCTCGAGCATCCACCGACCTACTTCTTCCTCGTATATATACCCATGTACCCCGAAAACATCAGAGGCGACCATGAAAAACTATTTCCACCGATGTAACCTTCTGTATCCGCGAGATCCCATCTTGGAGCCTTCGTCGGCGCTCCACCCGAGGGGGAATCGATCGCGGAAGGCCTCTACATCATCTCCAAGGCCTCTCCGATGAGTTGTGAGTAATTTACCACAGACCTTCGGGTCCATAGTTATTAGATGGATGGCTTATTCTCTCTCTTTGAATCTCAATACAATGTTCTCCTCGATCTTCTTGGAGATCTATTTAATGTAACTCTTTTTGCGGTGTGTTTGTCGAGATCCGATGAATTGTGGGTTTATGATCAAGTTTATCTATGAAAAATATTTGAATCTCCTCTGAATTCTTTTATGTGTGATTAAGTTATCTTTGCAAGTCTCTTTGAATTATCAGTTTGGTTTGGCCTACTAGATTGATCTTTCTTGCAATGGGAGAAGTTCTTAGCTTTGGGTTCAATCTTGCGGTGTCCTTTCCCAGTGACAGCAGGGGCAGCAAGGCACGTATTGTATTGTTGCCATCGAGGATAAAAAGATGGGGTTTATATCATATTGTATGAGTTTATCCCTCTACATTATGTCATCTTTCTTAATGCGTTACTCTGTTCTTTATGAACTTAATACTCTAGATGCATGCTGGATAGCGGTCGATGTGTGGAGTAATAGTAGTAGATGCAGGCAGGAGTTAGTCTACTTGTCACGGACGTGATGCCTATATACATGATCATGCCCAGATAATCTCATAATTATTCTCTTTTCTATCAATTGCTCGACAGTAATTTGTTCACCCACCGTAATACTTATGCTATCTTGAGAGAAGCCACTATTGAAACCTATGGCCCCTGGGTCTATCTCTTATCATATAAGCTTTCAATCTACTTTTATTTTGCATCTTTACTTTCCCAATCTATATCATAAAATACCAAAAAAATATTTATCTTATCATATTATCTCTATCAGATCTCACTTTCGCAATTGGCCT
The DNA here is from genome assembly GCF_018294505.1 of Triticum aestivum. NCBI lineage: Eukaryota > Viridiplantae > Streptophyta > Magnoliopsida > Poales > Poaceae > Triticum > Triticum aestivum. The sequence continues at coordinate 648,057,505 of NC_057810.1, forward strand.
TGAAGGGATTGACAACCCCTTTATTGCGTTGGTTCCGAGTTCTTGTTTGTTTGTGTAGGTGCGTGGGACTTTTGAGGAGCCTACTACTGTATTGATACCTTGGTTCTCAAAAACTAAGGGAAATACTTACGCTATTGTGCTGCATCACCCTTTCCTCTTCAAGGAAAACCAATGCAAGCTCAAGACGTAGCACTAAGCACTTCTCCCATTGCAAGAAAGATCAATCTAGTAGGCCAAACCAAACTGATAATTCGAAGAGACTTGCAAAGATAACTCAATCACACATAAAAGAATTCAGAGGAGATTCAAATATTTCTCATAGATACACTTGATCATAAACCCACAATTCATCGGATCTCGACAAACACACCGCAGAAAGAGTTACATCGAATAGATCTCCAAGAAGATCGAGGAGAACTTTGTATTGAGATTCAAAGAGAGAGAAGAAGCCATCTAGCTAATAACTATGGACCCGGAGGTCTGTGGTAAACTACTCACAACTCATCGGAAGGGCCTTGGAAATGATGTAGAGGCCCTCAATGGTCGATTCCGCCTCCGTCGGAGCACCGACGAAGGCTCCAAGATGGGATCTTGCAAATACAGAAGGTTACGGCGGTGGAAGTAGTTTTTCGTGGTGCTCCTCGATGGTTTCAGGGTACGTGGGTATATATAGGAGGAAGAAGTAGGTCGGTGAATGCTCGAGGGGCCCACGAGGGTGGGGGGCACGCCCACCTATAGGGGGCGCGCCGGGCACCCTCGTGGACACCTCCTCTGTTGCTTGACGTCCACTCCAATTCCCTGGATCACGTTTGTTCCAAAAAGATCACTCCCGAAGGTTTCATTCTATTTGGACTTCGTTCGATATTGCTCTTCTTCGAAACACTGAAATAGGCAAAAACAGCAATTCGGGTTGGGCCTCCGGTTAGTAGGTTAGTCCCAAAAATGATATAAAAGTGTAAAGTAAAGCCCATAAACATCCAAAATGGGTAATATAATAGCGTGGAGCAATCAAAAATTATAGACATGTTGGAGACGTATCAAGCATCCCGAAGCTTAATTCCTGCTCGTCCTCGAGTAGGTTAATGATAAAAGCAGAATTTTTTATGTGGAATGCTACCTAGCATAATTCTCAATGTAATTTCCTTTAATGTGGCATGAATTTTCAGATCCAAATGATTCAAAATAAATTTTTATATTGACATAAGAAATAGTAATACTTCAAGCATCCTAATCAAAGCAATCATGTCTTCTCAAAATAACATGAGTAAAGAAAGTTCATCCCTACAAAATCATATAGTTTGGTCATGCTTCATTTTCATCACACAAAAATGCTCTCATCTTGCACCCCCCGATGACAAGCCAAGCAATTGTTTCATACTCTAGTAATCTCAAACTTTTTTAGACTTTCACGCAATACATGAGCGTGAGCCATGGATATAGCACTATGGGTGGAATAGAATATGATGATGGAGGTTGTGTGGAGAAGACAAAAAAGGAGAAAGTCTCACATTGATGAGGATAATCAACGGGCTATGGAGATGCCCATCAATTGATGTCAACATGAGGAGTAGGGATTGCCATGCAATGGATGCACTAGAGCTGTAAATGTATGAAAGCTCAACCAAAGAAACTAAGTGGGTGTGCATCTAACTTGCTTTCTCACGAAGACCTAGGGAATTTTGAGGAAGCCTGTCGGTGTCAAAACCGGCGGATCTCGGGTAGGGGGTCCCGATCTGTGCGTCTAGGTGGATGGTAACAGCAGACAAGGGACACGATGTTTTACCCAGGTTCGGGCCCTCTTGATGGAGGTAAAACCCTACATCCTTCTTGATTGATATTGATGATGTGGGTATTACAAGAGTAGATCTACCACGAGATCAAGGAGGCTAAACCCTAGAAGCTAGCCTATGGTATGATTGTTGTTATGTCCTACGGACTAAAACCATCCAGTTTATATAGACACCGGAGAGGGCTAGGGTTACACGGAGTCGGTTACAATGGTAGGAGATCTACATATCCGTATCGCCAAGCTTGCCTTCCACGCCAAGGAAAGTCCCATCCGGACACGGGACGAAGTCTTCAATCTTGTATCTTCAGAGTCTTGGAGTCCGGCCGATTATGATAGTTTGGCTATCCGGACACCCCCTAGTCCAGGACTCCCTTAGTAGCCCCCGAACCAGGCTTCAATGACGACGAGTCCGGCACGTATATTGTCTTCGGCGTTGCAAGGCGGGTTCTCCTTCAAATTCCATGTGCCTGCTGAATAGTGTCCGGCTTCCTTATAAATGTTGCGCTCCTTGGCTTCCACGTCCAACAATGGCCCTCTTCCATGTGTCGTATGAATGCGAAAAGCTAGGGTATTTTTGCGTTTTACCCCCTAGCCGCGCGAATGAGCTGCCTATAAGAGAGGCGAGGATCCAGATCCAAATCACACCATCCTCCTTTCGCAAGCACTCTTCGAAGCGCCTCTAACAAAAATCCATTCCACCATGGATAGTCGACGCGGCTCCTCCTCTCGCGCCCCCAGCCCTCAGCCAGGAGATTGGAGGAGATGTTCAGTTCCGCATAGCGAGCTAGTGGCGCTCCAAGCAGAGGGATATCTTCCCCCGGCCTTCATGGTTCCGGTTCGAGTCGGACTGGCCACCTACAAGGGTGGAAAGCAGGCGGAGAGCATCCCCAATCCCTCCAGAGGAGAGCGGGTATGCTTTGTCCCTTATCTAATAAGGGGACTCGGATTTCCCATACATCCGTTTCTTCGGGGGCTCCTGGAGTTCTATGGACTCCAGCTTCACCACCTTACACCTGCCTCTATTTTGCACATCGCGGGCTTTGTAGCTCTTTGCGAGCTGTTCTTGGGCATCGAGCCCCATTGTGCGCTGTGGAAGAGATTGTTTTGCCTCATACCCCGTTCTCACGAGGGGTCGATATATCAAGTGGGCGGAGCCGAAATATGGCGCATCGCCGGGACCGGATATCTATCCGGAACCCCGAAGAAGGCGTCCGAAGACTGGCCTTCGGAATGGTTTTATATGGAAGACGCCCCACTGCCGGATCCAGTTCGGATCGGCCTCCCGGAGTTCAGCAATGCTCCCTTGAAGAAACGCCTGAGTTGGCGCCCGCGGAGCCCTCAACGGGAAGACGATGGGAGCGTCCAATATCCGATGGGCCGAATAAGGTTACTGGCCCACTCCGGATTGACCATGATTGGAGTCATGGCCACGTGCATATTGCATATCCAATATAGGGGCCACCCCATGTGGGATTTCAACGGGGAAGATGACGCCACCCGTCATGTCCACAAGGGGCCAGGATCGGCCGCCGATCTGGTGAAGATCCTGTCCGGCTTGTACAATGGGGAGAAGGAGGACTTCCTCCGCACGAGTCCATTGAATGGATTCTCCATGAGTAACCCTCGGAGCTGGGTAAGCGGACGTTTATCTATCCGATCCATATTCCCAAAGTCAAGTATCTCACTTTCTGATTTGGACGCAAGAGCTGCGCCGGGACGTGGAGGGCATACAAAGCCTGACTCCACAGCCCGAGGATCCGGGACGATCCCTTGATCCGGCCTCCGAAGAGGATCCGGACATAAAGGTGGAGCTGATTGATGGGGTGTTCCACCAACTTAGCATGGACAATGCTCTAGTCGCCATTACGGCTGACTACCCCGGTTTATCTCCGGCTTCCCAGGTGACTACGACCGGAGTCCTCACACCATTACTTGGTCCATGCTAATTTCTGACCACCGTGTACCAACGGTGCTTCGCAAGAGGCGCCTTTAAGGCGGGAAGCCGCACCCGCGGCGGCTGAACAACAAGGGTCAGTTCGGCCCAGTAGGCGGAAGAGGAGTGCGGCGCGAATCAAAACGTCGCCGCAACGGTACGGCGCACCGCCGTTTTTAAGGGAAAGATCCCTAGGAGGTATATTAGCGCTCATGATTTTTACAGGAGAAAGAGCGCTCATCGGACAGTGTCCGGAGAGGTTGCCAATCAAGCCTCTGCCAGCCATGCTCCAACGCGTGGTCCGGAAGGGGAGACGAACACAAGGCATGAGCTGGATGCTCCTCCAACGGAGGATGCCGACAGGCTGTCCGCCACCAGGTCTGAGGTGGAGAGTGCCATGAATCACAGGCGCCGTCGGACAGTTCTTCGTGACGCGTGTTTCTCTCCGAAGGCACTGAGTGCCTTTAATGCGGGAGATGCGCACCTCCGTGCCGCTCGAGATGGTCTAACCAGAGCCAAGAAGTAGTATGTGAAAGACATACGGGTGAGAAATTTTAATAGTTATATATGCTGGTAGCCCCCGAGACTTAAAATAGTTAGAATAAATGATTTAAGGATCATTTGTTTATGCAGGATCTCATGGAGAAGAATACCTGTCTGTCCCAGGAGCTTCAAGAGTGCAAGGCCCAACTTGAGGCCGCACTAGCCGCCGCGGGGGGAGCCACAGAGACCCCCTCTGGTAATACATACTTCGGAAAGATAGGTAGTTTATGAAGTGCGGCGTGTGCGTAAGTCTGACAATAAAATTGTAGAGGGTGCCGGACTAGAACCGGACAAGCAACATCTGCTACGCCAGCTGAAGGCCGGCGAGAAGGTGCTTATGAGGGTGCAGCAGGAGAGGAACAAACTCCAAGATGCCAACACCCAGCTGGGCGAAGAACTAAAAGATGTTCGGGTCCAGCTGTCTGACTCCGTAAAGGAGAATCGGCGGCTTCGTCGCAGCATTTACAATAAGTGCTTGAGCAAACTCTTTTGAAAAAGAAGAGTTCGGCGAGGAAGTCGATTGACAGAAATGTGTTTGTAGGTGTGCTCACGGGTCATCCGGCGGAGGAAATGCCTGGTTCCACGAGTGACCTTCTTCCCGAGCTGCTGCAACTGCACTAACGTATTCGGCAGGCGATGAGCAGCGTCGTCCAGGCCTTATGGTCGTCCGTCTCCCTACCCGAGGGTCTTGGAGGGCTTGCTGAGAAGCTTCAGGGAGTACGGCAGCGCTTCCGTCTGTGGAAGATATCGGCCTGCCGTCAAGGCACCAGATAGGCCTGGGCCATGGTGAAGACGCGGTACACGAAGGCTGATATAAACCACATGGCCGAGGTCGGACCTATGGGGCCCGATGGGAAGGAGATCCCTGTGAGCTTAATGTACGGCCAAATAGAGTTGGCCGCGAAATATTCCCAACGGGAGTGTAAACTAGACAGCCTGTTAGATGGGATTGAAGAGGAGTTCAATCAGTCAATTTGACGATGTAATTTTAAAATGACATGTAAAATGCCTTCTAGCCGGATTGTAGATCGTTTGTCTTTGCGGACCTTTTCGCTTCAACCTCAGGACCCAACAGTCCGGAGTGTGTCCGAATACCCTAAAGGTTATAAAAACCGGGGCATGCATGGAGACCAGGCATAGGGATCATTAGTGCTTTATCAGACAAGTGCCCAACTAGTTATGTTATATTACATGGTTAGTAAGAAACATCTTCCAGGGAGAATAGTTCCGTTAAGGGTTCATTTCCCTGGGAGGCATGCCCTAAGGTGCATGTCCGTACTACGAAGAGAGCAGAAAAAGTATCTGGGGGCAGATAAGTAAATAAGCAATAAATCATCTTTCAAGTCACCGACCGAATATTCCCTTAAGAATGCTAGCTTTTAGCTTCACCCAGTCTGAGGTACACATCCGGCTGACCCGGCAATAACAATCGCAGAGGTGCTCCCTTTACCTCCTAGTCGAACAATCGGGAACGTAGGGGTAAGCACAGGAGCCAGGCAACCCAGCTTGGCCAAAACTTAAGTCATATCGGTGCATATAATGGTGGATAAAAGGTACATGCGGAAGTATGACACATGTGTTGGGCATGAAGCCCGTATAAATAAGATTCTGTTAAAGAAGCCCCCAGGTATAATGAGTGCGAGTAGCACATCAAGTGTGTGCAAACAATGCGCCGATCAGCCCTTCAAAGGCTTTTACTAAAAAAAGGGGGGAGAAGGAGGGGAACAAGAGACAGCGAAAATATAAAAGGTGGACGGAGGAGGGGGACGAACTCTGAGTCCGGCGCTAGGCGTAGAATCTTCGGGGACGGGCTGCGTTCCATGGGTTCGGCTCGAGTCGGTTGTCAGATGCGTTACGTAGATGGTATGCTCTGCCAGTCAGGACTTGGTTGATGATGAAGGGACCTTCCCATTTGGGCTTAAGTTTGTCCTTTTTCTTGTCCGGCAGGCGTAGAACAAGTTCGCCAACATTGTAAGTTTTGACCCGTACTTCTCTGCTTTGATATCTTCGAGCCTGCTGCTGATAGAATGCGGAACGAGCTTTTGCCACGTCCCGCTCCTCCTCTAAGGCGTCCAAACTGTCCTGCCAATCCAACTCGGGTTCTCTTTCTTCGTACATGCGCACGCGAGGTGAGTCATGAATTATATCGTAGGGCAAAACTGCCCCTGCGCCGTACACCATAAAAAATGGTGTGAATCCGGTAGTGCGGTTCTGTCAGGACCCCGACTCAATGCCACATCGATCTAGCATGTAACACCTCATATCACTTTGCGGCCTCACGCACGGTATCCCCACGGGTGTCGCCTTACCTTTGCCCGGGACCGTTTGCGCCTTTTGGCACACATATATGATAGTGTCGCTAGCATCCATATGATAAGGAGCCCGGGATGACATGGCTAGTCATAAACCCAAAGTGGCACAAACTTACAGGGACAGGCATCCATGACCCAGCATCGAACGTGTCGGTCATCAGCGAGTGAATCCAGGATGTAGCACTGGGCTAGCAGGACTCCGGTGAACCGGGCTGTAGCGGGCTAACAGGACTCCGGTATTCATCGCGTGACATTTCCCCGAAGGGACAGACACAGGAATGAAGAAGGACACATGCCGGCCAGCCTAAGTGTTCCGGAGCAGTAGCAAGCTACCATGGCTCAGTGGAAGCACTAGGAGACATTCCCGGTAAGAGAGACTACTAAGGATAAACAACTAGATAGTCAGATCCCACACATACCAAGCATTTCAATAACATACACACAATATGCTCGATATGTGCAAATACAACATGGCATCACAACATGACTCTACAACTCAAGTATTTTATTCAATAGGCTCCGAGGAGCGAGATATTACAAACATGGGTCTCTCGACCCAGCATTCAGAGCATACAAGTCAAAACACAAGCGGAAGCTATCATGTCTGAGTACAGACATCTGTAAATGAAAAAGGCCGAGAAGCCTGACTGTCTACCAGATCCTGCCGAGGGCACAGGATCGTAGCTGAGGTAACAAGCTAAACGTCGAAGTCCACACGGAACTACTAGCGAGACTGAAGTCTCTCTGCAAAAACGTAAAATAGGCAAACGTGAGTACAAATGTACCCAGCAAGACTTACATCAGAACTAACTACATATGCATCATTACCAACAAAGGGGATGGTGGGGTTTAACTGCAGCAAGCCAGCTTTGACTCGGTGGCTATCCTGAACTACGACTGCAAGTAACTCTTTTGAGGTGGAGCACACGAGTCCACATATTCACCATATCAATACACCACTATGGATCCGCTCCCGTCTCCCTACGAGAACGCCATCCATAGCACTCACGCTTATCTTGCGCATTTTAGAGTATCCACTTTCACTTGTCTATGAACTGTACAGGCAACCCAGAAGTCCTTTACCGCGGACACGGCTATTCGAATAGATCATATTAACCCTGCAGGGGTGTACTTCTTCACACACGCTCTCGCCACTTACCTCCATGTACACCTCGTGTATCTCGGCAACCTTCAAGTGGAAGCCTGGCGAGGGAGTCGGCCACGACCTGACTAACCACACAAGTCTCTAGTCCAGGTTTATCGCCTATTCGGGTTCCATCCGCAAGGAGATCCGGCCGGGGTGGCGCTCACAGCCCCAAACGATGTGAGCAGGGTTCCCAAGCCCACCATCCGGGTGCCACTTGGTACACCGTGCCACTGTGCCTACTCTGTCCCAAGCCCACCTGTACCGGGTGCCACTTGGTAGACTACTAACACTACCTACAAACACCAGAAACTAGTTGCAACTCCTGGACAGAGATCAGGTTGATTAATAAGTCGAGAGAGCTTGGAGCGCCCGGAGCCCAATGTGTGGTAGTAACTGATCATGGATCACAAACACAGAACTCAGTTCCTGAGGACGGCTGCAATGAGACAACCGACCATGTACTCCTACATGGCCTCTCACCGCTACCTTTACCAAATCATGTTCACACACTTAGCTCACACACAGTAGGACATGTTCACACACCTCCAATTCATCCCTGATAAATCAGACCTGACACAACTCTAAGCAATAGCAGGCATGACAAACAAACATGAATGAGTAGGCACATCAGGGCTCAAGCAACTCCTACTCATGCTAGTGGGTTTCATCTATTTACTGTGGCAATGACAGGTCATGCAGAGGATAAAGGGGTTCAACTACCGCAGCAAATAACAGTTGTATCGTTATTGTCCTAATGCAGTAAAATAGAGCAGGAGCGAGAGAGAGGGATTGTATCGGAATGAACAAGGGGGTTTTGCTTGCCTGGCACTTCTGAAGATAATATAGTTCTTCATCGGTGTCATCGAATTCATCATCGGAACCAAGTCTATCGAGAGGGGACAAATACCAGCAACACAGAGGAAACACAATCAATGCAATGCAACAATATGATGCATGAATGTGACATGGCAAAATGAGTGTGTTTTGGCTAATGCAACTTAGAACAGTTTAAATGAAGTTGGTTTGAACCAAGGGTTCAAATTCAAACTCCATATGTGCTTATTTAAATGCCAATTATATGATTTATGCTAAACAACAGCTATAAGTTGTTCTAACATGCATCAAAATGGTACAGATGGATAGATTGGATTTTTCTGATCATTTTTCATATATAATTTATTTCATTTGGAGTTACGGTTGAATTTCTATGAATTTTAGAAGTTTATACTAATTTCTAGAATTTCCTGGTTTATTTTAAATCCAGAAAGCCATTACTGCGTCAGCATGACAGCAGCAACGCGTCAGCAGGTCAACCAGGTTGACCCGGGTCAAACCTGACCGGTGGGTCCCGCATGTCAGTGACTCAGGAACTAATCCCGGTCAAAACTAGCATTGAGTGAGGTTTGACTACGGCTAGGGCCCACAGTCAGTGTCTGTTAGGGGCTAACTAGATGTGATTAGTGCCTAATTAAGCGGCCACGTCGCCATCACCGGCGTCTTAACGCCGGCGACCAAATCCGCGGCGGTGCGCACCGGAGTGGCTCGGGGTTCACCTACAGGAGGTCGTTTGGGCTGCGGGCGGTCCCGTTGGAAAGTTGGTAGTGCGGCGCATCTAGGGGAGGTGACGGTTGGTGCTGGAGTCGCCGGAAGAGTGGCCGGCGACGAGGTTTGGCGGCGGCAGCACAGTTCGGTCGACAAGGGGCGACGGCTGCGGGGCGTAAACGAGCTCGGGAAGAGGGAGGAAAGACGCAGAAACTCATAGCGGAGACGACGGGATGGTCAGCAGGCTCGGGGGCGTCCTTGACGGCGCGATTCGACGACGACCTCCGGCGGCCAGATGCGGCGGTGACGAGCTCGATGGCAACGGTTCGGGGTGCCTGCGGTCGCGTGCTTCAGCGTAGAGGTCGAGGGGGACGCGGGGAACCTCTTTGCCATGGGGGTTAGGCGAGGCGACGGCGGTGGCTGCGCAGGCGGGGAGCGGCGGCGACGGCCGTGCTCGAGTGTGCTGCGGGGAGAGGAATAGAGGAGGGGAGAGAGTGCAGCGAGTGAGGGAGAGGCGAGAGGGGCTTCGAGGCGTCTCTAGGCGCGGGATTGGGTTGACGGAGAGCACGACACGGCGAAGCAGGAGGTGGCGCGCTCGGGTGCGCGCACGGCGGCCAGACGCCCTGCCTACTGGCTCGGGGAGGAAGACGACAGAAAGCACCAGGTGGGCTGGGCCAGCGAGCTGGGCCGGCTCAGCGCCTGGCCAGGTGGGCTGCACAGTAGGTCCAGGTATCTTTCTCTCCCTTCTCTTTCTATTTAGATTCCTGTTTTTCTATTCTGCTATTTTGTTCCGGGCTTTATTAAAAATACTTAGGCACACTCAAAAATCACCAAACTGCTCATGTCCACTGTTTGGAATATGTCAAACATGGAACATTTCACTTTAGGATTATTTGGACATTTAAAATATTTTATAGTATTGAAATGCCCAAATTCAAATAGAGTATGATTTAATTCAGAGCCCAAATATGTCATGGAAAAATGTGCATCACCTCTGGCTACTATTTACAGTATTTTCCATAAATGATGAACATTTTTAAAAGCCATTTGGACTTACTGAAAATATTTTAAGTGAACCTAGTGAATTCCTTTAATGCTAGGGTTTAGGCAATCCCCATTTCAACTTTAAAAGAATTTAAACATGATGCAACACATGGCTAGCTAGCTCAGAGCAAACCAGAAGCTAGGGATGTGACAACTCGCCCCCACTAAACAAGAATCTCGCCCCGAGATTCAAGCATAGGGTAGGATGAAGGGGGAACACAAACTAACATAATCTTCACGATCCATGTGGCACTTCATCAGAATGTTGAATCGATCATCATCTTTGTCTCGTCGTCTTGTTCTAAGAACTCCAACTGACATGACAATGAGAGGAAAGGGAAAACTCTAGCAGGATTGATCTTCTAGAAGACCAAACAACTCAGGATCAACTCACGAAGTGAGACATTAATACATCTCGCGGGCTGAGACACGAAGCAAACATCCAAAGGGATGGGGTGAAACGGACGAGGAAGGTTCACTATATAGACAGCAATTTCACACTTAAAAAGGTGGTGAACAGTTGACAACATAGCAAGGAGTTGAGTTGTCATGATACCATAACAGGGCACGTTAGGGAAGGTGACTCGTGGAATCATCCCTTAAGTGGCAAAAAGTGATTCAAAGATCATTGAAACTCTTTATACCGACTTAACAAAAATCACAAATGATCCTTTGGAAGAGTTCGAAAGAGTGGCATACTCAGTTTGGAAAGGAAACTAGAGTTATAAGACAACTCGGCAAATGGAAGGCACAATCCAATGGATACCGGGGATATAACCTAGTGACTGAGCATGCTCTCAAGAACTTGAGCATTTCCATATTCATCAGGGTCTTACCAACATCCGTGTCAAAGGTGCTGACAACACAACATACTACCATGATGAATAGCGATGGACGATGCAGATGCAAAGGAAGATAACACTTTCTCAGATTTCACCTTAGTGAGGCCAAGGAAACAAAATCTGGATGATCGACCGAGAGACATTTAGCACTCCGCTTCTAATGTTCTCCTTGATGTGCTATCGTAACCATTAATAGATATGGTTTGGTATCTAGAACATCAAGTAACAGGTCCGACTTCGGGAGCTCAAGAATCCATAAGGGATAACTACGGAGGTAACTCCTGCGAGATCCTTATGGGGAGGTGGCCAACTTCTTCAATCAAGATACTACAATAATAGGTCTTCTGGCTAGGTGTGTTGGCCACGATATCCACTTTAGCGGTTATCGAGAGACCAATATTATAGTTCTTGGGGAACGTTCCAACCATCACATCTGCCTGAGATTCAGATCTGGTTGGTGTCAGAATAATCCAGACTCATCGAGTCTAGAAGGAAAAATTAAAGTTTGCAACACAAATCGACGAGATGACGTTGCGAGATTCTCGGGAAATGAACTACGATAGCAGGCTCCAAAACATGAGTTGGTTCTACTACACACATGTGAACACGTTGTCCCAGACAAAACATTATCACATGGTAGTCTTACAATAAAACACTACCGAGTTCAGGTGGGGAACCATAATCGAGGATATCGAAGTCTTGTGCACTTAAATTAGACGTCTTTACCTAGAACAAGTCAATCAGTGGCTTGGTGTGCTGTGGAATTCCTATGGAGTGGAGGTAATTAATCTACCAAACCATAGTATACTTTGCACATGCATGACTGACTTGGGACGATTCCAAAGGAAGCAAAACTAACTTTCTCAAATTCACGGCGGCAACTTGCATCGAATGCACATGAATGAGAGGAAGTCACTTCTTTCATCCAAACATATGCTTCACGAACGGGTCATGAAGAAAATGCTTACACAAGTTTCCAATGCTAACTAGATGTTCAACACAAATCATGGAGGAGACAAAATGTTGCTGATGGGCTCAACAGCAACTCATCGGAATTTCCATATCACTGGACTTCCACCGTTATGTGAACAATGTGATAGTATTGGTCAGACCAAAGGATGTAATGGTGTATGCTCGAGGAATCAACCACGAGTAAGACAACATTACGAATATCATTGGTTCTGATTTGATCTGAGAATAGCCCACACTCAAATCAAAGATTGGATAAGATGATAGGTCCATAAACTGATCATGGGGTCCATAGATGAAAATACCATCTTTCTTCAACACACATACAAGATATCCCTCGGAATGAACTGAGTTGGACAAGTTTTTATCTTCCAACTCTCCAAGTTGTTGTTTAGCTTAACCAACTAGCTCAGGGGGTATCCAACACAGATCCTTGGAGAAGGGGGTGGTTTACAAGAAACCAACTTGATCACGAACTCAACATAGCGGTCAGGTGACAACCCGGTAACACTTCCGAGAAGATATTCGGAAAATCACGAACCACCAATATGTTATTAAGCTCGAGAACAATCTTGCCTTACAGGGCAAGACGATATGATCAAAGAGCAAGGGTTTGACACAATCCTGACTCATTGATCGAGGAGTGCACCCAGAAATAAGGACTGGATAGCACAGTCATACTTAGGGTGATGATTCAATAATCAACACACTGAGAATGAAAATATTGTCCTTTAACTACCAAGCAACGGGGTTGCTAGGAGTATAGATTTCACACATCATGATTCACTTGTCGGTGTTCCGGTTACCATAACACAGAACCGAGGAATGAATAATGATGGCGAGAAGTATCACTGCACCAAGAATTCATAAGATGATGTGCAATTCCTATGACTTTCTTGACATAAAGAGGGTAATACTCCGGGGTAGAACAAAACAAAAGCTGCATTGGCATTTTGATCTGCCGAATACAATTGCTTTGACCCAATCCTAGATATGGATGAGGTTCTGGAGTTGTTTCTACTATTCGTTCTGAAATAGAACGGCTTGACGGACCCCAAGAGTAATAAGCATCGATGAGCTCGAGTGCACAACTACTCTTGACTATCAATTGATAAACGAGGGTCAGAAGACGACTAAGGGGGACAACCCAAAGGAACATATGTTTTCCTGAGTTGTGGATGCATGGATTAGTATGTCGAACAAATTCAGCATATTTCTTCCGGATAACCCATGCTGAAGAGGAAGGACTGGCACGTTCACAACTATGAATGGAGGACTCATCAAGAGCATTCTGGTTGCGATCTTTTGGTTCAAAGAACTTCTGCCATAAACGGTTCATAGTATTTGGAGGAAGGAAATACCACAGACCTCGAGGACTAACGCAAAGGTCACTAATAACCTAAAGGTATGAGCAACACTATCAACACGAGATAAGTAGAGTGAATCTTGGGTCAAGAACCCAGGAATAGAATTCCTACTAACTAAATGGCATCACGGGATGCGTTCGAGAATAAAGGCCAGAATCATCACACTGGGAACACAAATCATGGCTAGCTTACTAGGTGGTACTCTAAGACACCTAGGGTCATAATACTAGCTCCAACATATATACCGAGGCAATGAAGTACCTCAACACACTAGTTGGTGTGGTTAATCTGGCCAAAGGAACATCGAAGCGGTAAGAAGGGATTTGCAAATGCATCAGACTATTTAGAAACCTGGGATGACTCGGACAGCATAACGGCTGTAAATGCTCAAAAATATTTGAGACATGCTACAAAAATGGTGGCATAACCACTCAGAAGCACAATATCAAGGTTTCGAGATCAACAGTTAACATACAAAAGTAGTAGGAACTGGACTGAGGCTTAAATCCAACAATCTTATAAGTCTACGGATTAGTAACACGTGATCCTGATAGACAGAAAAGAAAGCCTAGTTCCTTAACCCCGTAGGAAAGATAAGATGACTCAGATTAGAAGGGCACAAAGTATAAGGAGTAAAAAGATCCTTACGTTTCATCCCACAATCAATTCCCTTATATAACTAAAGAATTTCTAGACTCAACTTCGACCAGTTTGGCTTGGTAATCCTACAGGCAGTCAAGCTCTGATACCAAAACTGTCAGGACCCTGACTCAATGCCACATCGATCTAGCATGTAACACCTCATATCACTTTGCGGCCTCACGCACGGTATCCCCACGGGTGTCGCCTTACCTTTGCCCGGTACCGTTTGCGCCTTTTGGCACACGTATATGATAGTGTCGCTAGCATCCATATGATAAGGAGCCCGGGCTGACATGGCTAGTCATAAACCCAAAGTGGCACAAACTTACAGGGACAGGCATCCATGATCCAGCATCGAACGTGTCGGTCATCAGCGAGTGAATCCAGGCTGTAGCACTGGGCTAACAGGACTCTGGTGAACCGGGCTGTAGCGGGCTAACAGGACTCTGGTATTCATCGCGTGACATTTCCTCGAAGGGATAGACACAGGAATGAAGAAGGACACATGCCGGCCAGCCTAAGTGTTCCGGAGCAGTAGCAAGCTACCATGGCTCAGTGGAAGCACTAGGAGACATTTCCCGGTAAGAGAGACTACTAAGGATAAACAACTAGATAGTCAGATCCCACACATACCAAGCATTTCAATAACATACACACAATATGCTCGATATGTGCAAATACAACATGGCATCACAACATGACTCTACAACTCAAGTATTTTATTCAATAGGCTCCGAGGAGCGAGATATTACAAACATGGGTCTCATGACCCAGCATTCAGAGCATACAAGTCAAAGCACAAGCGGAAGCTTAACATGTCTGAGTACAGACATCTACAAATGAAAAAGGCTGAGAAGCCTGACTGTCTACCAGATCCTGCCGAGGGCACAAGATCGTAGCTGAGGTAACAAGCTAAACGTCGAAGTCCACGCGGAACTACTAGCGAGACTGAAGTCTCTCTGCAAAAACGTAAAATAGGCAAACGTGAGTACAAATGTACCCAGCAAGACTTACATCAGAACTAACTACATATGCATCATTACCAACAAAGGGGATGGTGGGGTTTAACTGCAGCAAGCCAGCTTTGACTCGGTGGCTATCCTGAACTACGACTGCAAGTAACTCTTTTGAGGTGGCGCACACGAGTCCACATATTCACCATATCAATACACCACTATGGATCCGCTCCCGTCTCCCTACGAGAATGCCATCCATAGCACTCACGCTTTTCTTGCGCATTTTAGAGTATCCACTTTCACTTGCCTATGAACTGTACAAGCAACCCAGAAGTCCTTTACCGCGGACACGGCTATTCGAATAGATCATATTAACCCTGCAGGGGTGTACTTCTTCACACACGCTCTCGCCACTTACCGCCATGTACACCTCGTGTATCTCCGCGACCTTCAAGCGGAAGCCTGGCGAGGGAGTCGGCCACGACCTGACTAACCACACAAGTCTCCAGTCCAGGTTTATCGCCTATTCGGGTTCCATCCGCAAGGAGATCCGGCCGGGGTGTCGCTCACGGCCCCAAACGATGTGAGCAGGGTTCCCAAGCCCACCATCCGGGTGCCACTTGGTACACCGTGCCATTGTGCCTAGTCTGTCCCAAGCCCACCTGTACCGAGTGCCACTTGGTAGACTACTAACACTACCTACAAACACCAGAAACTAGTTGCAACTCCTGGACAGAGATCAGGTTGATTAATAAGTCGAGAGAGCTTGGAGCGCCCGGAGCCCAATGTGTGGTAGTAACTGATCATGGATCACAAACACAGAACTCAGTTCCTCAGGACGGCTACAATGAGACAACCCACCATGTACTCCTACATGGCCTCTCACCGCTACCTTTACCAAATCATGTTCACACACTTAGCTCACACATAGTAGGACATGTTCACACACCTCCAATTCATCCCTGATGAATCAGACCTGACACAACTCTAAGCAATAGCAGGCATGACAAACAAACATGAATGAGTAGGCACATTAGGGCTCAAGCAACTCCTACTCATGCTAGTGGGTTTCATCTATTTACTGTGGCAATGACAGGTCATGCAGAGGATAAAGGGGTTCAACTACCGCAGCAAATAACAGTTGTATCGTTGTTGTCCTAATGCAGTAAATTAGAGCAGGAGCGAGAGAGTGGGATTGTATCGGAATGAACAAGGGGGTTTTGCTTGCCTGGCACTTCTGAAGATAATATAGTTCTTCATCGGTGTCATCGAATTCATCATCGGAACCAAGTCTATCGAGAGGGGACAAATACCGGCAACACAGAGAAAACACAATCAATGCAATGCAACAATATGATGCATGAATGTGACATGGCAAAATGAGTGTGTTTTGGCTAATGCAACTTAGAACAGTTTAAATGAAGTTGGTTTGAACCAAGGGTTCAAATTCAAACTCCATATGTGCTTATTTAAATGCCAATTATATGATTTGTGCTAAACAGCAGCTATAGGTTGTTCTAACATGCATGAAAATGGTACAGATGGATAGATTGGATTTTTCTGATCATTTTTCATATATAATTTATTTCATTTGGAGTTACGGTTGAATTTCTATGAATTTTAGAAGTTTATACTAATTTATGGAATTTCCTGGTTTATTTTAAATCCAGAAAGCCATTACTGCGTCAGCATGACAGCAGCAACGCATCAGCAGGTCAACTAGGTTGACCCGGGTCAAACCTGACCGGTGGGTCCCGCATGTCAGTGACTCAGGAACTAATCCCGGTCAAAACTAGCGTTGAGTGAGGTTTGACTACGGCTAGGGCCCACAGTGAGTGTCTGTTAGGGGCTAATTAGATGTGATTAGTGCCTAATTAAGCGGCGACGTCACCATCACCGGCGTCTTAACGCCGGCGACCAAATCCACGGCGGTGCGCACCGGAGTGGGTCGGGGTTCACCTACAGGAGGCCGTTTGGGCTGCGGGCGGTCCCGATGGAAAGCTGGCAGTGCGGCGCATCTAGGGGAGGTGACGGTTGGTGCTGGAGTCGCTGGAAGAGTGGCCGGCGACGAGGTTTGGCGGCGGTAGCGCAGTTCGGTCGACAATGGGCGACGGCTGCGGGGCGTAAACGAGCTCGGGTAGAGGGGGAACATACGCAGAAACTCACAACGGAGACGACGGGATGGTCAACAGGCTCGGGGGCGTCCTTGACGGCGCGATTCGACGATGACCTCCGGTGGCCAGATGCGGTGGTGACGAGCTCGATGGCAACGGTTCGGGGCGCCTACGGTCGCGTGCTTCAGCGTAGAGGTCGAGGGGGACGCGGGGAACCTCTTTGCCATGGGGGTTAGGCGAGGCGACGGCGGTGGCTGCGCAGGCAGGGAGCGGCGCCGACGGCCGTGCTCGGGTGTGCTGCGGGGAGAGGAATAGAGGAGGGGAGAGAGTGCAGCGAGTGAGGGAGAGGCGAGAGGGGCTTCGAGGCGTCTCCAGGCGCGGGATTGGGTTGACGGAGAGCACGACACGGCGAAGCAGGAGGTGGCGCGGTCGGGTGCGCGCACGGCGGCCACACGCCCTGCCTACTGGCTCGGGGAGGAAGACGACAGAAAGCACCAGGTGGGCTGGGCCAGCGAGCTGGGCCGGCTCAGCGCCAGGCCAGGTGGGCTGCACAGTAGGTCCAGGTATCTTTCTCTCCCTTCTCTTTCTATTTAGATTCCTATTTTTCTATTCTGCTATTTTGTTCTGGGCTTTATTAAAAATACTTAGGCACACTCAAAAATCACCAAACTGCTCATGTCCACTGTTTGGAATATGTCAAACATGGAACATTTCACTTTAGGATTATTTGGACATTTAAAATATTTTATAGTATTTAAATGCCCAAATTCAAATAGAGTATGATTTAATTCAGAGGCCAAATATGTCATGGAAAAATGTGCATCACCTCTGGCTTCTGTTTACAGTATTTTCCATAAATGATGAACATTTTTAAAAGCCATTTGGACTTACTGAAAATATTTTAGGTGAACCTAGTGAATTCCTTTAATGCTAGGGTTTAGGCAATCCCCATTTCAACTTTAAAAGAATTTAAACATGATGCAACACATGGCTAGCTAGCTCAGAGCAAACCAGAAGCTAGGGATGTGACAGGTTCGGCGTGGTCCGCAGCCCCCAGAGTACGGAGTTGAGCTCCTCTACCCAGTGCGTGTTAGATTCCGTGAGGGACCGCACTAATCTGGGTTTGATGCCGCTCATGATTAGACCATTTGCTCGTTCGACTTGACCGTTAGTTGGGGGTGATAGACTGAAGCGTAGTCGAGCCTGATGCCCATGTTTTTGCACCAGAGTTTAACCTCGTCGGCCGTGAAATTCGTGCTATTATTAGTGATGATGCTGTGGGGGACACCATAACGGTGTACTACCCCGGATATGAAGTCTATCACGGGTCCGGATTTGGCCGTTTTAACTGGCTTGGCCTCTATCCACTTGGTGAATTTGTCCACCATGACCAATAGGTATTTTTTCTTGTGGGTTCCCCCTTTAAGGGGTCCAACCATGTCAAGCCCCCAGACCGCGAACGGCCAGGTGATGGGTATAGTTTAGAGGGCGGTAGGTGGCATGTGGCTTTGATTAGCAAAGAGCTGGCAACCGACGCATCGTTGGACTAAGTCCTGAGCATCTGCCCGGGCAGTCGGCCAATAAAATCCTGTACGGAAGGCCTTGCCTACAAGGGCCCGGGCTGCAGCGTGGTGCCCGCCGAGTCCGGCGTGAATTTCAGCCAGGAGATTTCGCCCTTCCTCTTTGGAGATGCACCTTTGAAGGACTCCGGTTGTGCTTTTCTTATAAAGTTCTCCCTCATGGACCTTGTAGGCTTTAGATCGTCGAACTATGCAGCGGGCCTCATTTTGGTCTTTGGGAAGTTCCTGCCTAGTTAAGTAGGCTAGGAATGGTTCTGTCCACGGGGCGATTACTGCCATTATTTCGTGGGCTGAGGGTGTTATTTCATTGGCTGAGCCACCGAATGTGTCAGAATGTTCTGTGTTGGGTGGCGCGGTTGTTTCCGGGTTGTTATTTCCGGACTCCTCTTCCCATAATACGGATGGCTTAAAGAGCCGCTCTAGGAAGATGTTTGGAGGGACGGCGTCGCATTTTGCGCCGATGCGTGCCAACACGTCGGATGCCTGGTTATTATCCCGGGCTACATGGTGGAATTCGAGTCCTTCGAACCGAGCTGACATTTTTAAGACGACGTTACAATAGGCTGCCATTTTCGGATCCTTGGCTTCAAAGTCTCCATTTACTTGGGATATTGCGAGGTTTGAATCCCCGCGCACCTCTAGACATTGAATACCCAGGGAGATTGCCATCCGAAGACCATGTAGAAGGGCCTCGTATTCGGCTGCATTGTTGGAGTCCATGTACATTATCTGAAGTACGTATTGGACTGTGTCTCCGGTTGGGGACGTTAATATGACGCCAGCCCCCAAGCCGGCCAACATTTTGGAGCCGTCGAAATGCATGATCCAATTGGAGTATGCGCCGTACTATTTAGGGAGTTGGGCTTCGGTCCATTCGGCGATGAAGTCAGCCAAAACTTGCGACTTTATGGCTCGCATTGGTTTGCAGGTTATGTCAAATGGTAAGAGCTCAATGCCCATTTTGCAATCCTGCCCGTCGCATCGCGGTTGCTTATAATGTCGTTGAGAGGTACTTCGGAGGCCACTGTTATCGAGCACTCTTGAAAGTAGTGTCGTAGCTTCTGGGATGCCATGAACACCGCGTACGCTATCTTCTGATAATGTGGATACCGGGACTTGCATGGAGTTAAGACAGTGGATACGTAGTACACTGGTTTTTGAAGAGGGAATTTGTGTCCTTCTGTTTCTCGTTCGACAACGAGCGCTGCGCTGACAACTTGATGTGTTGCCGCGATATATAATAACATTGGTTCGCCTAGGTTGGGCGCGGCCAGGACCAGATTTGTTGCTAATATGGCCTTTATTTCTTCGAGTCCGGCCGTGATAGCATCCGTCCACTCGAAGTGTTCGGTGCGCCGGAGGAGGCGGTAGAGAGGCAATGCCTTTTCTCCCAAACGGGAGATGAAGCGGCTTAGAGCCGCCACGCATCCAGTTAGTTTTTGTATTTGTTTGAGGTCTTTTGGGGTATCCAATTGTGACAGAGCTCGGATCATGGCTGGGTTTTTGCTTCAATTCCTCTACCAGATACAATGAAGCCCAAGAGCTTTCCGGCTGGTACGCCGAAAATGCACTTTTCCGGGTTGAGCTTAATGTCATATGCTCGGACGTTGTCAAATGTGAGCCTCAAATCGTCTACTAGAGTTTCGACGTGTTTGGTCTTAACGACCACATCGTCTACGTATGCCTCCATTGTTTTGCCGAACTGGGTAGCCAGACATGTCTGAATCATGCGCTGATATGTTGCGCCGGCGTTTTTAAGTCCAAAGGGCATTGTGTTGAAGCAGAATGGTCCGTATGGAGTAATGAATGCCGTTGCGGCCTGGTCTGTTTCCGCCATCTTAATTTGATGGTATCCGGAGTATGCGTCGAGGAAACACAATGAATCATGTCCCGCGGTAGCATCGATGATTTGGTCGATGCAGGGGAGGGGAAAGGATCCTTTGGACAGGCCTTATTAAGGTCTTTAAAATCCACACAAAGGCGCCAGGATTAGTCCCTTTTTGGTACCATTACCAGGTTCGCTAGCCAGTCCGGATGTTTTATATCTCTGATGAATCCGACTTCTAATAGTTTGGCTAGCTCCTCTCCCATTGCCTGTCTTTTGGGTTCGGAAAATCGTCGAAGAGCCTGTTTGGCTGGCTTGAATCCTTTTAGGATATTTAGGCTGTGCTCTGCCAGCCTGCGTGGGATTCCTGGCATATCTGAAGGGTGCCAGGAAAAAATGTCCCAATTTTCCCGAAGGAATTCTCGTAGTGCGGCTTCTACATCAGGGTTTAATTGTGCCCCAATGGAGGCCATTTTTGTGGGGTCCATTGGATGGACCTGGAATTTGACTATTTTGTTTGCTGGTTTAAAAGAGGTGGACTTAGATCTCTTATCGAGTGTCACATAGTCCCTATTCACCGTGGAGCGTAGTGCAGTGAGTTCTTCTGCCGCTAGGGCTTCGGATAGTGCCTCTAGGGCTAGTACGGCTGTCTTATTTTCAGCACGGAGTGCTATGTCCGGATCACTGGCCAGAGTGATGATTCCATTGGGCCCCGGCATTTTGAGCTTCATGTACCCGTAATGGGGTACGACTTGGAAAATTGTGAATGCCTCTCGCCCTAATAGAGCATGATATCCGCTGCTGAGCGGGGCCACTTGGAACGTGACTTCCTCGGACCTGTAGTTGTCCGGCGATCGGAACACCACATCTAGTGTGATTTTTCCTGTGCAGCATACTTCCCTACTAGGGATTGTTCCTCTAAAGGTTGTGCTGCTTCGCTTAATGCGGCTCCAGTCTATTTCCATTTTTTGGAGGGTTTCCTCGTAGATGAGGTTTAATCCGCTGCCGCCATC
This sequence comes from Triticum aestivum, assembly GCF_018294505.1. Taxonomy (NCBI): domain Eukaryota; kingdom Viridiplantae; phylum Streptophyta; class Magnoliopsida; order Poales; family Poaceae; genus Triticum; species Triticum aestivum. The sequence continues at coordinate 648,079,123 of NC_057810.1, forward strand.
CATGAGTACCTTGGTAAGACGAAAGCCGTCCACTATTGGACTGAGGACCAATGCTGCTGGTGCTCGGGCTGTTCGGAATTTAGGTTCGTTGCTGGCATTGAAGGTGATAGCCGTGTCGCTCCATGGATTTGTTGTTGCTACTTGGTAGACTTCGGTGAGGCTGCGGATTGTTCGTTTCCGCATATTATTTGATGCGAAAGTCTCGAAGACTGTTAATACCGTACTGGTACTGTTGGGCTGGTTCTCCGGGGCTAAAAGCCCTTCGCCACTTTTGGCCACCTGCCGTAGTATCCAACATGCTCGAAGGCTATGTGTTGGAGTGGCGCCCGCTGTATTATGGATTTTGCAGGGTCCGCTGAGCCTTCCCTCCAGTACGGTTCTGTACCCTTTAGGGGGTTTTTGCTTTTTGGTTTTTGACCCAGCTGCTTGAGCATGGTGCACCCTTTTATTCCGGACTAGGGTTGTGTTCAGGGCTGGATTGTCCCAAAATCTAGTTTCGGTTTTCCAGGCACTCTCCATCGCACAGTATTTTCGTACTATGGTCGCCAGGTCGGCGAAGCGCGTTACTTCGCGACGACTTATGGCGTTCATGATTCCCTTGTCCGTGCAATTGTTGCAGAAAATAGAGATTGCTCTTTCCTCATGGCAGTCCTTTATCATGTCCATAACCAGGAGGAATCTGGCCCAGTAATGATGTACTGTTTCATCGGGCTCTTGCCGTATTTGAGATAGATCGCTTGTGTTTGGGTGGGCGGGTGGAACTAAATTCGGAACCCCACCCAATCTGAGGCTCAAAGGCCGAGGAGTTTCCGGATTTGGAAGCTTGGATTGCTGGAGGTCATCCAACGAATCTAGTCCGCTGTATGACTTTACGTTCAGTACTCGATTGGCGTTCGCCCCTCCGCGGGAATCCGGACGTAACGGGTTTTTAACATAGAAGAAGAGTCGCCGCGTTGTTCTTCTACCATAGCAACATGGTGGGTAGCCTGGGGAGAGTTAATTTCTCTCAGATTGGTTTTAAGCCCAATCTGATCGCAGTCTGTAGCGACTCCCAGGGCGGCGATGCGATCCAAGAGCTCGTTTACGGAAGAGAGCTCCATCGGATCCAGCTGCTCGGCGAATTCCGAGTGGATGCGAAGATCGCTTTTGATGACCCGAGAGGTCATCGTCAAAGTGGTGGCCGAACAGGCGGTCATAAGAAAACCACCTAGCCGGATAGCTTGACCGGCGGCCAAAGCTCCTTTGGCAATGGTACCGTCTTTAAAGACGGGAAGAGGCATCCTTCCTGATTGCGACGGCACAGAGGAACTCTCAATGAAAGCACCAATGTCGGTGTCAAAACCGGAGGATCTCGGGTAGGGGGGTCCCAAACTGTGCGTCTAGGCAGATGGTAACAGGAGACAAGGGACACGATGTTTTACCCAGGTTCGGGCCCTCTTGACGGAGGTAAAACCCTACGTCCTGCTTGATTGATATTGATGATGTGGGTATTACAAGAGTAGATCTACCACGAGATCAAGGAGGCTAAACCCTAGAAGCTAGCCTATGGTATGATTGTTGTTATGTCCTACGGGCTAAAACCATCCGGTTTATATAGACACTGGAGATGGCTAGGGTTACACAGAGTCGGTTACAATGGTAGGAGATCTACATATCCGTATCACCAAGCTTGCCTTCCACGCCAAGGAAAGTCCCATCTGGACACGGGACGAAGTCTTCAATCTTGTATCTTCATAGTCTTGGAGTCCGGCCGATGATGATAGTTCGGCTATCCGGACACCCCCTAGTCCAGGACTCCCTCAAAGCCCATCGTAGGAATATACAAGCCAAGTTCTATAATGAAAAATTCCCACTAGTATATGAAAGTGACAACATAAAAGACTTTCTATATGAAGAACATGGTGGTACTTTGAAGCACAAGTGTGGAAAAGGATAGTAACATTGCCCCCTTTTATTTTCTTTTCTTTATTTTTTTTAGGGCCTTTCCTTTTTTTTCTTCTGGCCTTTCTTTTTTTTCTTTGGCATTTCTTTTTTTTGGCCTTTTCTTTTTTTATTTGGGGACAATGCTCTAATAATGATGATCATCACGCTTCTATTTATTTACAACTCAAAACTAGAACAAGATATGACTCTATAAGAATGCCTCCGGCAGTGTACCGGGATTGGTAATGAATCGAGAGTGACATGTATGAAAATTTATGCATGGTGGCTTTGCCACGAATAGGATGTCAACTACATGATCATGCAAGGCAATATGACAATGATGATACGTGTCACGATGATGAACGGAATGGTGGAAAGTTGCATGGCAATATATCTCGGAATGGCTATGGAAATGCCATAATAGGTAGGTATGGTGGCTGTTTTGAGGAAGATATAAGGAGGTTTATGTGTGATAGAGCGTATCGTATCATGGGGTTCGGATGCACCGGTGAAGTTTGTACCAACTCTCAAGGTGAGAAAGGGGAATGCACGGTACCGAAGAGGCTAGCAATGATGGAAGGGTAAGAGTGCGTATAATCCATGGACTCAACATTAGTCATAAAGAACTCATATACTTGTTGCAAAAATCTACAAGTCATCAAAAACCAAACACTATGCCCATGCTCCTAGGGGGATAGATTGGTAGGAAAAGACCATCGCTCGTCCCCGACCGCCACTCATAAGGACGACAATCTAAGAACACCTCATGTTTCAAATTTGTTACACAACTTTTACCATACGTGCATGCTACGGGACTTGCCAACTTCAACACAAGCATTCTTTAAATTCACAATTACTCAACTAGCATGACTCTAATATCACCACCTCCATATCTCAAAACAATATCAAGTATCAAATTAATCATAGCATCCAAGTCACTTCCTATGATAGTTTTTATTATACCCAACTTGGATGCTCATCATTCTAGGACCAATTTTATAACCATAGCAAATACCATGCTGATCTAAGAGACTCTAAAAATAATATAAGTGAGGCATGGGAGATTAACAATTTCTACCAAATCAAGCCACCGCCGTGCTCTAAAAGATATAAGTGAAGCACTGGAGCAAAAACTATTTAGCTCAAAAGATATAAGTGAAGCACATAGAGTGTTCTAATAAATTCTAATCAAGTGGGCTTATCCCAAAAGGTGTGTACATCAAGGATGATTGTTGTAAACTAAAAGGTAAAGACTAATATCATACAAGACTCTCCAAGCAAAACACATATCATGTGGCGAATAAAAATATAGCTCCAAGTAAAGTTACAGATAGACGAAGATGAAAGAGGGGATGCCTTCCGGGGCATCCCAAGATTAGGCCTTTGGTTATCCTTGAATATCTTTGGGTGCCATGGGCATCCCCATGCTTAGGCTCTTGCCACTCCTTATTCCATAGTCCATCAAATCTTTACCCAAAACTTGAAAACTTCACAACACAAAACTCAACAGGAAATCTCATGAGCTCCGTTAGTGAAAGAAAGAAAAACCACCACATAAGGTACTGTAATGAACTCATTATTTATTTATATTGGTGTTAAACCTACTGTATTCCAACTTCTCTATGGTTCATACCCCCTAATACTAGCCATAGATGCATCAAAATAAGCAAACAACACACGTAAAACAGAATCTGTCAAAAACAGAACAGTCTGTAGCAATCTGTAATTATCGAATACTTCTGTATCTCTAAACATCCTACAAAAATAGGAAGTCCTGGGAAATTTGTCTATTGATCTACATCAAAAAGAATCAACGCAAAAGAACGTTTCGGTGAATTACTAAAATTATTTTCGTGTGCGCAAAGTTTCTGTTTTTCAGCAGAATCAAATTAACTATCACCATAGGTTATCCTATAGGTTCTACTTGGCACAAACACTAATTAAAACATGAAAACACATCTAAAAAGAAGCTAGATGAAATATTTATTGAATAAAAGCAAGGAAAAATATTGGGTTGTCTCCCAACAAGCGCTTTTCTTTAAAGCCTTTTAGCTAGGCATTGATAAATTTAATGATTCTCACATGAAAGACAAGAACTGAAGCGCAAAGAGAGCATCATGAAACACGTGACAAACACATCTAAGTCTAACATACTTCATATGCATAGGCATATTATAAGCAAACAAATTTTCAAGGCAAGCAAAAACTAGCATATGCAAGGAAGAAGAAAGAGACGATAGCAATCTCAACATGACGAGAGGTCATTTAGTAAGATAAAAATTTCTACGACCATATTTTTCCTCTCTCATAATAATTACATGTAGGATCATAGTAAAATTCAACAAAATAGCTATCACATAAAATATTTTCAATAGGATCCACATGCATGCAAAGTTGACACTCTTCCAAAATAGTGGGATTAACATTAACTAAAGTCATGACCTCTCCAAGCCCACTTTTATCTAAAATTTCAGAAGATTGATCAAAATCCAAATATGTGGGATCTAAAGTTGACACTCTTCCAAACCCACTTTCAATAATATTGCAAACACTATTATCAATCTCACATTCATCATGGGGGTTAAATAAATTTTCAAGATCAAAAGAAGAATCACCCCAATCATGATCATTGCAACAAGTAGTAGACATAGCAAAACTAGCATCCCAAGCTTAGGGTTTTGCATATTATTAGCACAATTGACATAGGGAGAATTTATTGTAACATCATTGCAATCATGCTTTTTATTCAAAGAGTTATCGTGAATCTCTTCATAAATTTCTTCATCATAATTTTTAGATTCACGAATTTCAAGCAAAGCTTCATAAAGTTAATCTAGTGTACAAAACTCACTAGCAATTGGTTCATCATAATTGGATCTATTAAAAATATTAGCAAGCAGATGAGGATCCGTAGATCTTAGCTTCTCTATTTAGCAATAAATGAACAACTATTCCAACTAAACGACCAAACGAGCCAAGTAAGACGTCAAAGCAAATGAAAATACGAACAGAAGAAGGGCGAATAAAACGGCAAGGGTGAAGTGGGGGAGAGGAAAACGAGAGACAAATGGCAAATAATGTAATGCGAGGGAGATGAGTTTGTGATGGGTACTTGGTAGGTCTTGACTTGAGCGAAGACCTCCCCGGCAACGGCGCAGAAATCCTTCTTGCTATGTCTTGAGCTTGCCTTGGTTTTCCTTGAAGAGGAAAGGGTGGTGCAGCAAAGTAGCGTAAGTATTTCCCTCAGTTTTTGAGAACCAAGGTATCAATCTAGTAGGAGGCTCCTCAAAAGTCCCACGCACCTACACAAACAAACAAGAACCTCGCAACCAACGCGATAAAGGGGTTGTCAATCCCTTCACGGTAACTTGCAAAAGTGAGATCTGATAGAGATAATAAGATAAGATAAATATTTTTGGTATTTGTATGATATAGATTGGAAAGTAAAGATGGCAAAATAAAGATAGATGGGAAACTTATATGATAAAAGATAGACCCGGAGGGCATAGGTTTCACTAGTGGCTTCTCTCAAGATAGCATAAGTATTATGGTGGGTGAACAAATTACTCTCGAGAAATGGATAGAAAAGTGCATAGTTATGAGAATATCTAGGCATGATCATGTATATAGGCATCACGTCTGTGACAAGTAGACCGACTCCTGCCTGCATCTACTACTATTACTCCACACATGGACCGACTCCTGGCTGCATCTAGAGTATTAAGTTCATAAGAACAGAGTAACGCATTAAGCAAGATGACATGATGTAGAGGGATAAACTCAAACAATATGATATAAACCCCATCTTTTTATCCTCGATGGCAACAATACAATACGTGCCTTGCTGCCCCTGTTGTCACTCGGAAAGGACAACGCAAGATTGAACCCAAAGCGAAGCGTTCTCCCATTGCAAGAAAGATCAATCTAGTAGGCCAAACCAAACTGATAATTCGAAGAGACTTGCAAAGATAACTTAATCACACATAAAAGAATTCAGAGGAGATTCAAATATTTCTCATAGATAAACTTGATAATAAACCCACAATTCATCAGATCTCGACAAACACACCGCAAAAAGAGTTACATCGAATAGATCTCCAAGAAGATTGAGGAAAACTTTGTATTGAGATTCAAAGAGAGAGAAGAAGCCATCTAGCTAATAACTATGGACCTGAAGGTCTATGGTAAACTACTCAAAACTCGTCGGAAGGACCTTGGAGATGATGTAGAGGCCCTCCATGGTCAATTCCCCCTCCGGCGGAGCACCGACGAAGGCTCCAAGATGGGATCTCGCGGATACAGAAGGTTACGGCGGTGGAACTAGTTTTTCATGGTGCTCCTCCATGGTTTCAGGGTACATGGGTATATATAGGAGGAAGAAGTAGGTCGGTGGATGCTCGAGGGGCCCATGAGGGTGGGGGGCGTGCCCACCTGTAGGGGGCGCGCCGGGCACCCTCATGGCTGCCTCCTCTGTTGCTTGACGTCCACTCCAAGTCCCCTGGACCACGTTTGTTCCAAAAAGATTGCTCCTGAAGGTTTCATTCCGTTTGGACTCCGTTTGATATTCCTTTTCTTCGAAACACTGAAATACGCAAAAAAACAACAATTTGGGTTGGGCCTCCGGTTAGTAGGTTAGTCCCAAAAATGATATAAAAGTGTAAAGTAAAGCCCATAAACATCCAAAACGGGTAGTATAATAGCATGGAGCAATCGAAAATTATAGATACGTTGGATACGTATCACTCACCGCCATGCATGAGTAATTCCATCGTAGGCTTGCTGGACGGTGATGGGTTGGATGAGATCTACCAAATCAAGTTAGTTTTGTTAGGGTTTGACCCCTAGTACCCACTATGTTCTCAGATTGATGTTGCTATGACTTTGCTATGCTTAATGCTTGTCACTAGGGCCCGAGTGCCATGATTTCAGATCTGAACCTATTATGTTTTCGTGAATATATGTGAGTTCTTGATCCTATCTTGAAAGTCTATAGTCACCTATTATGTGTTATGATCCGACAACCCCGAAGTGACAATAATCGGGATACTTCTCGGTGATGACCGTAGTTTGAGGAGTTCATGTATTCACTAAGTGCTAATGCTTTTGTCCGATACTCTACTAAAAGGAGGCCTAAATATCTCTTAGTTCACATTAGGACCCCGCTGCCACGGGAGGGTAGGACAAAAGATGTCATGCAAGTTCTTTTCCATAAGCACGTATGACTATATTCGGAATACATGCCTACATTACATTGATGAATTGGAGCTAGTTCTGTGTCACCCTATTTTATAACTATAACATCAGGAATCGCATCCGACATAATTATCCATCACTGATCCAATGCCTACGTGCTTTTCACATATTGTTCTTTGCTTATTTTACTTTACTGTTGCTACTGTTACAATTACTACAAAACTGCTACTGTTACTTTTGCTACTTTACCGTTACTTCCATACTACTTTGCTACTAAATACTTTGCTGCAGATACTAAGTTATCTAGGTGTGGTTGAATTGACAACTCAACTGCTAATACTTGAGAATATTCTTTGGCACCCCTTGTGTCGAATCAATAAATTTGGGTTGAATACTCTACCCTCGAAAACTGTGCGATCCCCTATACTTGTGAGTTATCAAGACTATTTTCTGGCGCCATTGTCGGGGAGCATAGCTCTATTCTTTGAGTCATTTGGGATTTATATCTGCTGGTCACTATGAGGAACTTGAAAGACGAAAGAACTAAGATTTATCCCTCAACTACGAGGGGAGGTACGGAACTGCCATCTAGCTCTGCACTAGATTCTCCTTCTGTTATGAGTAAGCTTGCGACACCTAAACCTGCTTCCGCTATTAATTCTGATATGTCACATGGTATTGATGATGCCACTTCTACTACGCATGATACTTATGATGAAACTACTTCTATGCTTGATACTACTATGCCATTAGGTGAATATCTTGATGAACAACTTGCTAGGGCTAGAGAGAATGAAATTCTTGAAACTGATATTATTGAAGATATTGATGATGAAGGTTCTCCCCCTAAATATGAATTGCATGTTGTTCGTGAGGGTTATGTTATGGATGAAGAAACTGCTAGAGATTTTCTTGCTTGCAATGATTGATCTGATCTTAAGAAGTTATTAGCTAAACTGAAACAGAAAACTCTGCATGCTAGAATGAAATATGACCCTGCTTTTGCTACTTCACATATCTTTGTTACTGATAAGGATTATGATTTCTCTGTCAATCTTGAGATAATTACTTTGGTTGAATCTGATCCTTTTTATGGCTATGAATCTGAAACTGTTGTGGCACATCTTACTAAATTGAATGATATAGCCACCCTGTTCACTAATGATGAGAAATCCCGCTACTACTATATCCTTAAGATATTTCCATTCTCATTAAAAGGTGATGCTAAAACTTGGTCTAGCTCTCTTGATCCTGGTTGTGTGCGTAGTCCCTAGGATATGATTTATTACTTCTCTGCCAAATATTTCCCTGCTCATAAGAAACAACCTGCCCTGAGGGAAATATATAATTTTGTGCAAATTGAAGAAGAGAGTCTCTCACAAGCTTGGGGGAGGCTTCTCGGGTTACTTAATGCTTTGACTGATCATCCTCTTAATAAAAATGAAATACTTGATATCTTTTATAACGGACTAACTGATGCTTCCAAAGACCACTTGGATAGTTGTGTTGGTTGTGTTTTCAGGGAAAGAATAGTCGATCAAGCTTAATTACTATTGAATAATATTTTGACTAATGAAAATAATTGGACACTTCCCGAGCCAACTCCTAAGCCAACTCTGAAGAAGAGGGGTGTTCTATTTCTCAGTCCAGAAGATATGCAATAGGCAAAGAAATCTATGAAAGAAAAAGGTATTAAAGCTGAAGATGTTAAGAATTTACCTCCTATTGAAGAAATACATGGTCTTAATATACCACCTATTGAAGAAGCACATGGCCTTGATAACCCGACACGGGTAGTAATGGTAAATTCTCTCTATAGATATGATAAGGTTGAAATCCCGTCTACAAAGTTTGCTAGCCAATGCTCGGATGAATTTAATGACTTTATGGCCAGACAAGAAAGTTTCAATGCTTATATTGGTAGAAAATTGAAACAAAATGCTTATATGATTAGACACTTGAGCGATTATATGGATAGAGTTAAAGGTGAACTTAAACTCATTAGCAAACATGCTTCTATGGTTAACACTCAAGCAGAACAAGTACTTAGAGCTCAAAATGATTTGCTTGATGAATTAAATTATAATCATGACTTTGTTTTTTTTGACCTGAAACTGTAGGGCTTAGGCCCCACAGCAATTTTATTACTCCCAAACAAAAATACATATGTGCAGTAATTACAAGGTCAAAGAGACCCTAAAAGAGAAAAGGCAAAGGAAAAAAACTAACCTCAAGGAGGCAAAAAAGAGATCCATCTAATCAGATCATCTTTGAACTTAGGTTTAATCCTATGAACTAAAAGAGAAATGTCCAAAATGAAAGAAGATCTCCACCTACGAAAAGATGGTTTGATATTCCTGAAAACCCTGTCATTTCTAACATTCCAGATATTCCAGCAAGCTAGAAAAACAACTTCAGAGAAGAAAGGCCTTGCAAAATCCCTTCTAGCTTGATAAGCAATGGCAGTCATGTCATCTCCAGCAGGCCAGCTGATTTGAAGGTAATTCCAGACCCTGCAACTAAAGTTGCATAGAAAGAAAAGGTGTTCCCTGTCCTCCTTGGTGTGTGTGGGACACAGCACACAGCAATTTGAGTCAAAAACATTCTAGTGCCTTCTCTCCAACATATCCTGGGTATTCAGCCGACCCATAACCAACATCCAAGCAAAGAACTTGATCCTCAAGGTGCAACAACTAGCCCAAATCCAGGACAGAATTGGGTTGGACACTATATGCTTATGCAAGAAAGAATAATATTTCTTGGCAGAATAATCCTTTCCATCCTCTTTCCAAACCCAAACAACATTCAACTGGTGGTTATGACTTGAATTTCCAAGCAAGGATTGCAAAGACTGTAAATCACCAAAAGCTCTCTCTGAGAGGGGCAAATGAAATAATGAACTGAGCTCAGACAATTCAAAAACCTCAGCAGCAGAAATAAGAGGGTCAATGGCAAAGGAGAATAGTCTTGCAATCTTTGATCAAGTGGGACACTGGAGTCCCCCAAAGACTAAGAATCAGACCAAAATAGGACCGTGTCACCCCTATGAACATGCACAGCATAGACCATCCTGAACTTATCCATTAACTTGCAAATATCCCTCCACCAGAAGGAACCACAAATGGTTGTGGCATGAGGGACTCTCCCATGATAGTAGGTATTCCAAATCAAATGTACCCAGGGGACATCAACTTTATTGTAGAACTTACTAACATGCTTGAGAAGTAGAGCTTCATTCTGCAACCTCAAATTCAAAATACCCAGCCCACCTCTATTCTTTGGCCTGCAAACCAAGATCCAAGCAGCCAAAGACTGACCAGACTCCTATCCATACTTTCTCCAAAGGCACTGCCTCTGAATTCTCTCCAATTGCTTTAAAATACCAGGAGGCAGGTCCAGACTGTAGAGGAAAAAATAGGAACAGAAGAGAGGGCAGAGATCAAATACTATAGCCTTCCTCCATGTGCAAGGAAGGAAGAGCTTACAGAAAGTTTCCTATCCATGCTATCCACCTAAGGCATTAAGTCCAGAATCTTGGGTTTGTTGATTCCCATAGGTAGCCCAAGATAGGTAAAAGGCAGAGTGCCAACCACACAACCAAAAACTGAAGCCAGCCTAGCAATCTCCACTGAATCTACATTAATAGGTAGCATCGAAGACTTATGATAGTTGACATGCAACCTAGTGGACTTGGAGAACAAAAGTAACATCTTCTTCAAAGCAACCAATTGAGATTCCTCAGCAGGCAAGATAATTAGGGTGTCATCAGCATACTGAATAATGGGGTAGTCCTTGTCATGACAGGGAATGGGAAGCTCCAAAAGTCCTTTATGATACATATCATTCACAATTGATTACAACAAATCAGCAGCAATTACAAACAGGAGTGGAGAGAGAGGATCACCCTGCCTAACACCTTTATTGCAGGTAAATTGCTTACCAGTTACTCCATTAAGCAGAACAGAAGAAGTACCAGAAGCAAGGAATTGCTTTACCCAGGAAATCCATTTCTCATTGAAACCTTTGTGTCTCAAAATCTGATAAATAGCCTCATGCTCAATAGAATCAAAAGCTTTCTCAAAGTCCAACTTTAGAATAACAATAGGCCTTTTAGACTGGTGGCATTGATGCAAGTATTCAAGTGTCCAAGCCACACAGTCCTGAATTGTTCTTGACTTGATAAAACCATAATGGTTTTTGTGTAGACATCTCGTGATATCCAACTATAACCTGTTTGCAGCCATCTTTGAAAAAACTTAACCCCCATACCAGTAAGAGAGATAGGTCTAAAGTCATTGACAGATTCAGGAGACCTCTTCTTGGGTACCAGGGTGATGTATGAATAGTTGATATTCTCAAGATTAGCAGTCCCCTCATGAGAAGCAGAAGCCAATGCATAGAAGTCCTTACTGATTATGTGCCAACACTTTTTGAAGAACAAGCCATTAAATCCATCAGGGCCAGGACTTGTCAATAGGCATGTTCTTAATAGTGTTATCCATCTCCTCCTTGGAGAAAAAGTTGGTCAAGGAATCCAGACCCTCCACCCTATCCAGAATAGAGGAGAGATCACACATTTCAATCCCATGACTAGTGCCCATTCTGTTTTTGAAATTAAGCCATAGAGCAGCAGCCATTTGCTCATGATCAGACACCACAGAACCATCCTCCAGCCTCAATGAAGCAATGGAATTATGCCTATATCTTTCAGAGGCTAGAGCATGAAAAAAAATTAGTGTTCTCCTCACCCAGTTTAATGGATCTAATAGTACACCTCTTCCTCCAATATAGGTATTGTAGGTGTAGGAGATGCTCCAGATGCAGCTTGACAAGATTTCTGAAGTTGAACTCATGCCGGAATAGTGGCCTCAACTCGTCCAAGCAATCCAAAATGAGAACCACTCGGTTGCATTTAGCAATTAAAATCTTCATTTTGGAGACATTCATATGCCAACTCTTGAGATCTCCCCTCAAGGGTTTAAACTTAGCAGCAATATTTGTAGTAATGTGTGCTTTGTTTGAAGTAGTAGACCAAGAAGCAGACACACAATCAAGAAAACCCTGCAAGTCCACCCAATAATTCTCAAAACGAAAGATATTACATTTTGGAATCGACTTTGTTGTTACAGTGGCTACTAGAACGGGTATAATGACTCGGGAACCTTTGTATCCTGAAGGCCACCCTAAGAGAATTGAGCAAGATTCTCAGAGAACTAATGTAGATGCACCTAGTCCCTCTAAAAAGAAGAAAAAGAAAAATGATAGGACTTTGCATGCCTCTAGTGAACCTGTTGTAGACACACCTGAGAATCCCAATGATATTTCTATTTCTGATGCTGAAACACAATCTGGTGATGAGCATGAACCTAGTGATAATGTTAATGATAATGTTCATGTTGATGCTCAACCTAGCAATAATAATGATGTAGAGATTGAACCTGCTGTTGATCTTGATAACCCACAATCAAAGAATCAACGTTATGATAAGAGAGAGTTTGTTGCTAGGAAGCACGGTAAAGAAAGAGAACAATGGGTTCAGAAACCCATGCCTTTTCCTCCTAAGCCATCCAAGAAAAAGGATGATGAGGATTTTGAGCGCTTTGCTGAAATGATTAGACCTATCTTCTTGCCTATGCGTTTGACTGATATGCTTAAAGCAAATCCTTATGCTAAGTACATGAAAGATATTATTACAAATAAAAGAAAGATACCGGAAGCTGAAATTTCCACCATGCTTGCTAATTACACTTTTAAGGGTGGAATACCTAAGAAACTAGGAGATACAGGAGTACCAACTATACCATGCTCCATTAAAAGAAACTACGTTAAAACTGCTTTACGTGATCTTGGAGCTGTGTTAGTGTTATGCCTCTCTCTTTATATCGTAGACTTGAATTGAATAAGTTAACACCTACTGAAATATCTTTGTAAATGGCTGATAAATCAATTGCAATACCTGTCGGTATTTGTGAGGATGTGCCATTTGTGGTTGCAAACATTGCTATCTTAACGGACTTTGTTATTCTTGATATCCTCGAGGACGATAGTATGTCGATTATCCTTGGTAGACCCTTTTTGAATACTGCAGGGGCTGTTATTTATTGCAACAAAGGCAATGTCACTTTGCGTGTTAATGGTTATGAGCATATGGTACACTTTCTGAGGAAACAACCTCAAGTTCACAGCATCAATTCTATTGGAAAAATTCCAACTATTATCATTGGAGGTTTTGAATTTCCTATTCCTACTGTCAAGAAGAAATATGATATTCTTATTATTGGTAACCTAGTGTTATTCTAAATTTCTCCGGTTTCATGTTATTTGGAATGAGTTTGTTAATAAGACTTGATCAACCTTGTTAGCGGATTCCTTTTGATGAGCATGAGATGGATGAAGTTAGAAGGCACAACCTTCTGTACCCTCTTTTTACTTTCTGTTATTTAGATTAAATAAAGTAAAAATAGTATTTTCTGTCTGTTTTCTGAATTATCCATGCAATAAAAAACACCCCAAAAATAAAAGTTCTCCAAATGCCCTAAAAATTTAGTATGATTTTTTCTGGAATATTTGACAATATCTGGCACTGAGAACACAGCTGGGGAGTTGGCACCTGGCCACAAGGGTCCACGGCGCACCCACCCCTATAGGGCGCGCCCCCTGCCTCATGGGCCCATGGTGGCCCCCCTCCACTTATTCCTGCACCCACACACTTCATCTTCCTCCCAAAAAATCACCATCCAGCTCAAGCACGAGTTCTAGCTCACTTTGCTGCCATTTTTTATCTCCTTGCTTAAAGCTCCATTCACAAAACTGCTTTGGGGGATTATTCTTTGGTATGTGACTCCTCCAATGGTCCAATTAGTTTTTGCTCTAATGCTTTATTCATTGCAAATTTTTGCTGCCTAGGTGACCCTGTCCTTGAGCTTGCATGTCAAATTTATATGGTCCCAAGTAGTTCTAATGCATGATATAGGCTCTAGGCACTTGTGGGAGTAGTTGCTATCAATATTGTTTAGTTTGGTTCACTTTTATTTTGAGTTACTAAAATTTTTAGAAATTTTCAGAAAAAAGATGAAGAGATTTTTCTTGAGGGGCTCTTCTAGCCAAGGCTCTAAGGATAAACAAAGTAAGGAGAATGAAAAGCCCAAGTATAATCTCCCTCGCGTCGCGGAAGTGCGGCCGTGTGAATGGCCTTGTGATGATTTCTTGAGAGCAGCCGGGATTCATGATGATTTTTATTCGTTGGCTGACAATGCGGGCCTCACTGACTTCCTCCACGACCAGATCGAACAGTATCTCTTACTCACCAATACTTTCGTGCAAAATTTCTACTTTTATCCTCAGAAATCACCTCCTTCAGTAGAGTTTCATTTATATGATGTGGCTAGGGAGATGTCACTATATGAATTTTGTGCGGTTTGCAAGATACCTTTCAGGGGCAGCTTAGACGAACCACATCGTAAAGATGTGGATGGATTTATTGATACTATTACTGTAGGGGAAACGAGGAAGGTTTCCGATGCAAGAATTACTAGCATAAATTTTCCTGTTCTACGTTACTTTGCAATATTTGCTAGTAGATGCTTAATTGATTTGGGAAACTGTGGAAACCTTAGTGTTCCGGATATTATTATTTTGTTCCATGCTTTATTTCGTGATAACTCGGTTAGTATGGGCGCTAATATTGCTAAACGATTAAGTCTGAACCGTACAAAGGGCCCCATCTTTGGAGGTATCTATGATTCACGCCTTGCTAAACACATCAAGATACCTATTAGGCATTATGAGAAAGAGGAAAAGATGCCGCCCCCTACTTTTCTAGATTATAAGAGCATGGTAGCACATGAGTTTATTGTTAAAAATGGTGAGAAGATGCTTAAGTATAATTTGAGATTTCATAAGAAACACAGTGAGACTATTATCTTGCCTGTGCCGGCTTTGTTTGACTTAACTGCAGGCACATACCTCGTCTTGCCTGAGGCTGTTTACGCGTATCGGGGCCAGACATCAGCTCCAGAGCCTGAGTCAGAACCACCACTTGATCCTTATCGTCCATCCTTTTATCAGTGGGATCTAGAGGAGATCGCCAGCCAGTGGTACCCTGATGACACTCCTCAGTACACCAGGGAGAGTAGTCGTGATCCATGGGCGTAGACCAAGTTAGGCCAAAATCCTAAGCTTGGGGGAGTACGTATTTCTCATCGACATTACATTCATGTTCACACACTCACTCTAGTTGTCGGTGCTCATACTTTTTCATTGTACTATCCATGCTAATTTATTTTCTTTTCTTGCTTTCTTCTTGTGTGTTTGAATAACCTTAAGAAAAACCAAAAAAATTAGCTAGTTTACTTTCCATGCTTGTAGTAGTAATTAAAATAAAATCCAAAAAGATTTCTCGTTCTTCTTTTGGTTGTTGGGAGCTTTCCCGTGTAAATAGTTTTATTTCTTTTCTTTTCTTTGGGGGTAGAGAGTAGAAGACCATGATGAAAATTTTTAGTGGCTCTCATATGCTTGATTATTGATTTAACCAAGAGCCCATATTACCTTGTCTTCTCCCTTGAATTGAATGCTTGCAGATTCCAGCTTAGTCCAATGCAGGTGCACTATTATTATTATCCACATAGTTTGGTCGTGCAAGTGAAAGGCAATAATGACGATATATGATGGACTTATTGAGATGATAGAAGCTGGTATGAACTCGACCTCTGTTGTTTTGTTAAATATGATTAGTACATCATTCCTGATTCAGCCGATTATGAATAAACATATTTTCAATGACAATTAGAGATTATATTTGCTTATGCCATGCTTAATTAGCTAGGAGCTTATAATGGTTTACCTGGCGTGCCAACATGCTATTAAAATGTTTGTGATGTGGTATGATAGGGTAGTATCCTCCTTTGAATGATTCGAGTGGCTCGACTTGGCACATGTTCATGCATGTAGTTGAAACAAAATCAACATAGCCTTCACGATATTTATGTTCATGGTGGATTATATCCTACTCATGCTTGAACTCAGTGTTGTTTAATTTTAATGCATGTTCATGACTGCTATCACTCTCAAGTTGGTCGCTTCCCAGTCTCTTTCTAGCCTTCACCTGTACTAAGCGAGAATACTGCTTGTGCATCCAAACTCCATAGACCCCAAAGTTATTCCATATGAGTCCACCATACCTTCCTATATGCGGTATTTACCTACCGTTCCAAGTAAATTTGTATGTGCCAAAGTCCAAACCCTCAAATGAAATTCTGTTTTGTATGCTTGAACATCTCATGTACCAACTAGGTCTGTCTGTATCTTCCATATTAGGCAGGTTATTCTCAAGAGGAGTGGACTCCGCTCCTCATTCACGAGAAAATGGCTGGTCACCGGGATGCCCAGTCCCATGCTCAACTCAAATCAAAATAATTGCAAACAAAACTCCCCCAGGATTGTTGTTAGTTGGAGGCACCCATTGTTTCGGGCAAGCCATGGATTGATGCTTGTTGGTGGTGGGGGAGTATAAACTTTACCATTCTGTTTGGGAACCGCCTATAATGTGTGTAGCATGGAAGATATCCAGATATCTTAGTTGTTATGTTGACAATGAAAGTATACCACTCAAGATGTTATTCATCTCTATTTCAAAATCGAGCTCTGGCACCTCTACAAATCCCTGCTTCCCTCTGCGAAGGGCCTATCTATTTACTTTTATGTTGAGTCATCACCCTCTTATTAAAAAGCACCCGCTGGAGTGCACCGCTATCATTTGCAGGCATTACTATTAGTTTATATTGGGTATGACTATGACTGGCTCTCTTTTACCATGAATTATAAATGTTTAGTCAGTCCTTGATCTTTAAAGGTGCTCTACATTTATGTTTTGCGGTCTTAGAAAGGGCTAGTGAGATACCATCTTGTTATATCATATTATGATTATTCTGACAAAGTGTTGTCATCCAAGATTTATTATTATTGCTCGTTAGTTGATTATGCCATTGATATGAGTAAACATGAGACCTAAGTGTTATTGTGAATATGGTTAGTTCACAATCTTTGCTGAAAAGTTGAATGCTGGCTTGACATATTTGCAACAACAAGAGCAAACAAAGTTTGTAAAAGTTTTTCTTTATCACTTTCAGTTTTTCAACTGAATTGCTTGAGGACAAGCAAAGGTTTAAGCTTGGGGGAGTTGATACGTCTCCGTCGTATCTACTTTTCCAAACACTTTTGCCCTTGTTTTGGACTCTAACTTGCATGATTTGAATGGAACTAACCCGGACTGACGTTGTTTTTAGCAGAACTGCCATGGTGTTATTTTTGTGCAGAAATAAAAGTTCTCAAAATGACCTGGAAATCCACGCAGCAACTTTCCAGAATTAATAAAAAATACTGGCGAAAGAATCAGCACCAGGGGGCCCACACCTTGTCCACGAGGGTGGGGGGCACCCCCCCCCCTAGGGCGTGCCCCCTGCCTCGTGGGCCCCCTGGACCTCCACCGACCTCAACTCCAACTCCATATATTTGCTTTCGCGGAGAAAAAATCAGAGAGAAAGATTCATCGCGTTTTATGATAGGGAGCCGCCACCAAGACCTAAACTCTCTCGGGAGGGCTGATCTGGAGTCCGTTCGGGCCTCCGGAGAGGGGGATTCGTCGTCGTTGTCATCATCAACTGTCCTCCATCACCAATTTCATGATGCTCACGCCGTGCGTGAGTAATTCCATCGTAGGCTTGTTGGACGGTGATGGGTTGGATGAGATTTACCATGTAATCAAGTCAGTTTTGTTAGGGTTTGATCCCTAGTATCCACTATGTCCTGATATTGATGTTGCTATGACTCTCTTATGCTTAATGCTTGTCACTAGGGCCCGAGTGCCATGATTTCAGATCTGACCCTATTATTTTTTCATGAATATATGTGAGTTCTTGATCCTATCTTGCAAGTCTATAGTCACCTATTATGTGTTATGATCCGACAACCCTGAAGTGACAATAATCGGGATACTTCTCGGTGATGACCGTAGTTTGAGGAGTTCATGTATTCACTAAGTGCTAATGCTTTGGTCTGGTACTCTATTAAAATAAGGCCTTAATATCCCTTAATTTCCATTAGGACCACGCTGCCACGGGAGGGTAGGACAAAAGATGTCATGCAAGTTCTTTTCCATAAGCACATATGACTATATTCGAAATGCATGCCTACATTACATTGATGAATTGGAGCTAGTTCTATGTCACCCTATGTTATAACTATTACATGAGGAATTGCATCCGACGTAATTATCCATCACTGATCCAATGCCTACGAGCTTTTCAAATATTGTGCTTTGCTTATTTACTTTACCATTGCTACTGTTACAATTACTACAAAATTGCTACTATTACTTTTGCTAATTTCTGTTACTTCCATACTACTTTGCTACTAAATACTTTGCTGCAGATACTAAGTTATCCAGGTGTGGTTGAATTGATAACTCAACTGCTAATACTTGAGAATATTCTTTGGCTCCCCTTGTGTCGAGTCAATAAATTTGGGTTGAATACTCTACCCTCGAAAACTGTTGCGATCCCCTATACTTGTGGGTTCTCAGTCTACCAAAGATAATGTGACAAAAGTCATCTTGTTGGGAGCTAAGAACAAGTAAGTTAGTAGCATATTTTATTTTCCCACACAAGGCTTCGACATCTCTAAGAATCCCAATTGGTGATATAGTATCTCTATTGGAAAGTTTAATAGTAACATCTATGTCTTCTATTTCAGCAGGTGCTATTTCACTCTTAATTTCTTCATATAAGGAAAAAGGAATAGCACTCACACTAGCACATATGTCACATGACCCATGATAATAGTGATCTCCTATCTAGACTAAGACAACTGGCATGCCAACAACTGGTCTATGTTTATCCTTTTTATTGGGTTTGGCAATTCTAGAACCTTCATCACAGAAGTAAATAACATGCCCATCGATATTATCGACCAATAAATCTTTAATCATAGCGACTCTAGGTTCAACTCTGATTTGTTCAGCTGGTTTGGGTGTTCTAATATAACTTTTGTTAACCACATTTGAAGCTTTAGTATGTTCCTTCATCCTAACAAGGAAAGGTGGTTTTTCAATATAAGAAGTGGGAACAACTGGATCAACGTTGTAAATGATAGTTTCTTATTTAGCTTTTACCGGTTCTTCAATTTCTTCTCTGATAGGTGGGTGATATTTAAACCACTTCTCCTTAGGGAGATCAACATGAGTAGCAAAAGATTCAAAAAAGGAAGCTATTATCTCATAGTCAAGTCCATATTTAGTGCTAAACTTTTGAAAAGCATCGCTATTCATAAAAGATTTAACACAATCAAACTTAGGTTCAATACCCAACTCTTTACCTTCATCGAGTTCCCAATCTTTAGAGTTGCATTTAATTGTTTCTAAAAGATCCCAAAGGAATTCAATAGTCTTCTTCATAAAAGAACATGTACAATAAGTATCGAGCATGGATTGATCATTACGAGAAAGCCGAGCATAAAAATTCTGAATAATAATTTCTCTTGAGAGCTCGTGATTGGGGCATGAATATAACATTGAATTAAGTCTCCCCCAAGCTAGAGCGATACTTTATCCTTCATGAGGCCAAAAATTATACATATAATTCCGATCATGATGAACTAGATGCATATGATAGAATCTTTGATGGAATTCCAATTTCAACTGATTCCAGTTCCAAGATCCAATATCATCTCATAGCCTATACCATGTCAATGCTTTTCCCTTTAAAGATAAAAAAGAAAACATTATACTTAGCTTCATCTCCGGGTAAACCTACAAGCTTAAACAATCCACAAATTTCATCCACATATATCACATGCATATCAAGATGTTCGGTTCCATCTCCTACATAAGGATTAGCTAGCAGTTGTTCTACCATACCCGGAGGAATTTCATATTCAATATTTTCAGTAGGTGCAGTAGGTTGAGGGGCAAATAATGGTTCCGTTTGAGGTGAAGATACCCCGAACAAACCCCTCAAAGGATTGTTTTCGATAGTAGCAAGTGACAATAAATTTCAACATGTAGTAATAATGTTTCCTTACCAATATCCACTTACCCAAACCGCTTCACTCCCCGGCAACGCCGCCAGAAAATAGCCTTAATGACCCACAGGTATATGGGTTCAATTGTAGACTTTTCGATAAGTAAGAGTGTCGAACCCAACAAGGAGTAGAAGGAAATGACAAGTGGTTTTCAGCAAGGTTATGTCTGCAAGTGCTAAAGTTGTAAGTAGCAGAGTAGTTTGATAGCAAGATAATTTTGTAACGAGCAAGTAACTATAGTAGTAACACAAGTGCAGCAAGGTAGCCCAATCCTTTTGAGGCAAAGGACAGGCCAAAAAAGTGTCTTATGATAAGCAAAGCGTTCTTGAGGGTACACGGGAATTTCATCTAGTCTCTTCCATCATGTTGGCTTAATTTGTGTTCACTACTTTGATAATTTGTTATGTGGGTGGACCGGTGCTTAGGTGATGTTCTTACTTGAACAAACCTCCTACTTATGATTAACCCTCTCGCAAGCATCAGCAACTACGAGAAAAGTATTAAGAATAAGTTCTAACCATAGCATTAAACTTTTAGATCCAATCGGTCCCATACGGAATAGCGCATAAACTAGGGTTAAGCTTCTGTCAATCTCGCAACACATCATCTAATAAATACTCCATAATGCATTCCCTTAGGCCCAAATATGGTGAAGTGTCATGTAGTCTACATTCACATGACACCACAAAGGGAATCACAACATACATATCATCAAAATATCGAACACATATCAAGTTCACATGATTACTGATACATCCCCGAGGCAGCCACGAGGGTCCAGGGCGCGCCCTGGGGGGTGGGCACGCCCCCACCCTCGTGGGCCCCTAGTGGCTCCCCTGACCGACCTCCTTCTCCTATATATACTTGCATACCCTGAAAACATCAGAGAGCACCACGAAACCCTATTTCCACCGCCGCAACCTTCTGTACCCATGAGATCCCATCTTGGAACCTTTTCCGGCGCTTCGTCGGAGGGGGAATCGATCATGGAGGGCTTCTACATCAACACCATAGCCTCTCCGATGAGTTGTGAGTAGTTTACCACCGACCTTCGGGTCCATAGTTATTAGCTAGATGGCTTCTTCTCTCTCTTTGAATCTCAATACAAAGTTCTCCTCGATCTTCTTGGAGATCTATTCAATGTAACTCTTTTTGCGGTGTGTTTGTCGAGATCCGATGAATTGTGGGTTTATGATCAAGTTTATCTATGAGAAATATTTCAATCTCCTCTGAATTCTTTTATGTATGATTGGTTATCTTTCCAAGTCTCTTCGAATTATCAGTTTGGTTTGGCCTACTAGAATGATCTTTCTTGCAATGGGGGAAGTGCTTAGCTTTGGGTTCAATCTTGCGGTGTCCTTTCCCAGTGACAGCAGGGGCAGCAAGGCACGTATTGTATTGGTGCCATCGAGGATAAAAATATGGGGTTTATATCATATTGCTTGAGTTTATCCCTCTACATCATGTCATCTTGCCTAATGCGTTACTCTGTTCTTATAAACTTAATACTCTAGATGCATGTTGGATAGCAGTCGATGTGTGGAGTAATAGTAGTAGATGCAGGAAGGAGTTGGTATACTTATCGCGGACGTGATGCCTATATACATGATCATGCCTAGATATTCTCATAACTATGCACTTTTCTATCAATTGCTCGACAGTAATTTGTTCACCCACCGTAATACTTATGCTATCTTGAGAGAAGCCACTAGTGAAACCTATGGCCCCCGGGTCTATTTTCCATCATATAAGTTTTCAATCTACTTTATTTTGCAATCTTTACTTTCCAATCTATATCATAAAAATACCAAAAATATTTATCTTATCTTATTATCTCTATCAGATCTCACTTTCGCAAGTGGCCGTGAAGGGATTGACAACCCCTTTATCGCGTTGGTTGCGAGGTTCTTGTTTGTTTGTGTAGGTACGATGGACTTGCGTGGAGCCTCCTACTGGATTGATACCTTGGTTCTCAAAACCGAGGTAAATATTACGCTACTTTGCTGCATCACCCTTTCCTCTTCAAGGGAAAACCAACGCAGTGCTCAAGAGGTAGCAAGAAGGATTTCTGGCGCCGTTGCCGAGGAAGTCTTCGATCAAGTCAAGACAGACCAAGTACCCATCACAAATTCTTCTCCCTCGCACTACATTATTTGCCATTGCCTCTCGTTTTCCTCTCTCCCAGTTCACCCTTGCCGTTTTATTCGCCCTCTGTTTTCCGTTCGTCTCTTTTTCGCTTGCCTCTTGTGTGCCCGTTTGCCCTTATGGCCTTGCCTAAAAATGCTGATCTTCACCTTAGAAGGTTGGAAGAGATCAAAAGCAACGTTAGAATCTTTATGAATTTACAATTTGAGCATAATAATTTCTTTAGAAACGAGCTTAAAGAACAAAAAAGCTTTATGGAATACATGAATAAAGAGCTTGATGATATGTCTAAGGAATTTTATGGTTTGAATTCTCAGATTACTCGTCTTGAAAAATCAATAGCCCAAATTTTTGATAAGCAAGCCACCCTAGTTAATAAGATGGCCGCCAAACCAGAAGGATTAGAGGGAAATAATGATGAAGATCTAAAAGTGATTGATGTGTCTCCTATTAAATCTTTGTTTTGCAATATGAATCTTGATAATAAAGGGACTGGATATGTGTCAACTTTAGTTAAAAGGCGTCCCAATAATTTGGAGTTCTTAGATCTTGATGCTAAATTTGGTAAAAGTGGGATTGGAGAGATCAAAACTTTACATAGCAATGAACCCACTATTTTGGATCTCAAGCAATTTAATTATGATAATTGTTCTTTAGTAGATTGTATTTCCTTGTTGCAATCCGTGTTGAATTCTCCTCATGCTTATAGTCAAAATAAAGCTTTTACCAAACATATCGTTGATGCTTTGATGCAATCTTATGAAGAAAAACTTCAATTGGAAGTTTCTATCCCTAGAAAACTTTATGATGAGTGGGAGCCTACTACTAAAATTAAAAATAAAGATCATGAATTCTATGCTTTGTGTGATTTGGGTGCTAGTGTTTCCACGATTCCAAAAACTTTATGTGATGTGCTAGGTTTCCGTGAATTTGATGATTAAACTTGCACCTTGCGGATTCCACTATTAAGAAACCAATGAGAAGGATTAATGATGTTCTTATTGTTGCAAATAGGAAATATGTGCCCGTAGATTTTATCGTTCTTGATAAAGATTGCAATTTTTCATGTCCTATTATTCTTGGTATACCTTCCCTTAGAACGATTGGTGCAATTATTGATATGAAGGAAGGAAATATTAAATTCCAATTTCCATTAAGGAAAGGCCTGGAACACTTTCCTAGAAATAAAATCAAATTACCTTATGATTCTATAATGAGAGTCACTTATGAATTGAATACCAATGATGGCAATACTTACATCTATTCTCGCTTTTATGCCTAGCTAGGGGCGTTAAACGATAGCGCTTGTTGGGAGGCAACCCAATTTTATTTTTGTTCCTTGCTTTTTGTTCCTGTTTAGTAATGAATAAATCATCTAACTTCTGTTTAGATGTGGTTTTATGTTTTAATTAGTGTTTGTGCCAAGTAGAACCTACAGGATCATCTTGGGTGATAGTTCATTTGATCTTGCTAAACTAGAAACTTTTTCGCGCACTAGAATAATTTTAATAAATCACAGAAATGTGATTTTTAGTTGATTACTTTTTCAGTAGATTAATATACAAATTGCCTAGGACTTCCTGTTTGGTAGGATTTTTAGAGTTCCAGAAGTATTCGAAAGTTATAGATTGCTATAGACTGTTCTGTTTTTGACAGATTCTGTTTTTCGTGTGTTGTTTGCTTATTTTGATGAATCTATGCCTAGTATCGGGGGGTATGAACCATAGAGAAGTTGGAAAACAGTAGGTTTAACACCAATATAAATAAAGAATGAGTTCATTACAGTACCTTAAGTGGTGGTTTTTCTTTCTTGCACTAACGGAGCTCATGAGATTTTTTGTTGAGTTTTGTGTTGTGAAGTTTTCAAGTTTCGAATTATCAGTTTGGTTTGCCCTACTAGAGACTTGTGCGCCCCCCACCCTCGTGGGCCCCTCATGGCTCCCTTAACCTACCTCCTTCGCCTATATATACTTGCATACCCTGAAAACATTGGAGACCACCACGAAACCCTATTTCCATCGCTGCAACCTTCTGTACCCGTGAGATCCCATCTTGGAACCTTTTCCGGCGCTCCGCCGGAGGGGGAATCGGTCACGGAGGGCTTCTACATAAACACCATAGCCTCTCCAATGAGTTGTGAGTAGTTTACCACAGACCTTCGAGTCCACATTTATTAGCTAGATGGCTTCTTCTCTCTCTTTGAATCTCAATACAAAGTTCTCCTCGATCTTCTTGGAGATCTATTCGATGTAACTCTTTTTTGCGGTGTGTTTGTCGAGGTCCGATGAATTGTGTTTTTAGGGTATGCAAGTATATATATAGGCGAAGGAGGTCGGCCAGGGGAGTGACAATGGGCCCACAAGGGTGGGGGGAGCGCCCATCCCCCTAGGGCATGCCCTCCTGCCGCGTGGCCGCTTCAGCTGCTTCTTGATGTCCACTCCAAGTCTCCTGGATTGCATTTGTTCCAAAAAGATCGCTCCCGAAGGTTTCATTCCGTTTGGACTCTGTTTGATATTCCTTTTCTTCGAAACACTGAAATAGGCAAGAAAACAGCAATTTGGGCTGGGCCTCCGGTTAGTAGGTTAGTCCCAAAAATGATATAAAAGTGTAGAGTAAAGCCCATAAACATCCCAAACGGGTAATATAATAGCATGGAACAATCAAAAATTATAGATACATTGGAGATGTATCACGTGCCTCAACACTCATCGGACCGCCTACATCGATATGTATTATTTCCAATAAGTCATTGGCTCGCTCCATTGTACTAGAGAACGGAGTTTTTTGTCATCTTGCCCATGAGGCATGGTTTGCAAGTATAAAATGATTCATAATCAAGTGATTCCAAAAGCCCATTAGCATTAAGTTTCTTCATGCGCTTTACATCAATATGACCTAAATGGCAATAGGTCTGTCACCTAGTGGTGCATCAAGGACATAATTCTTGTTTGCAGCAATGAGGATAATTCTCAGATCATGGACCCGGTCCGCATCATTGCTACTATCATCTTTCAACTTAGTTTTCTCTAGGAACATATCAAAAAACATAGGGGAGCTACAACGCGAGCTATTGATCTACAACGTAATTTGCAAGTACTATCAGGACTAAGTTCATGATAAATTCAGTTGAATTAATCATATGACTTAAGAACTCCCACTTAGATTGACATCCCTCAAGTCATCTAAATGATACATGATCCAAATCAACTAAACCATGTCCGGTCATCAAGTGAGATGGAGTAGTCATCAATGGTGAAAATCACTATGTTGATCATATCGACTATATGATTCATGTTTGACCTTTTGGTCTCCAGTGTTCCGAGGCCATGTCTGTACATGCTAGGCTCGTCAAGTTTAACCCAACTATTCTGCATGTGCAAAACTGTCTTGCACCCGTTGTATGTGAACGTAGAGCCTATCACACCCGATCATCAAGTGGTGTCTCAGCATGAAGACCTGTCGCAACGGTGCATACTCAGGGTGAACACTTATACCTTGACATTTTAGTCAAGGGTCATCTTATAATGCTACCGCCGTACTAAGAAAAATAATATGCATAAAGATAAACATCACATGCAATCAAAATATGCGACATTATATGGCCATCATCATCTTGTTCTTTTGATCTCCATCTCCAAAGCATGATCATGATCTCCATTGTCACCGGTTCGACACCTTGATCTACATGGTTGCGTCGTGGTCGTGTCGCCAACTATTGCTTATACAACTATCCTACTGCTTAGAGATAAAGTAAAGCAATTACATTGCATTTGCATTTCATACAATAAAGATACAACCATAAGGCTCCTGTCGGTTGCCGATAACTTCTGCAAAACATGATCATCTCATACAATAACTTATATCACATCATGTCTTGACCATATCACATCACAACATGCCCTGCAAAAACATGTTAGACGTCCTCTACTTTGTTGTTGCAAGTTTTACGTGGCTGCTACGAGCTTCTAGCAAGAACCATTCTTACCTACGACACAAAACCACAATGGTGTTTATCAAGTTTGCTCTTTTAACCTTCACAAGGACCGGCCACAGTCAAATTGTGAAATATTGTTGCTTCGTCCGTCCAGCTTAGTGTTAAAGCTGGAAAGGTGTGCTTTTTTGTGATTTCACGGCTCATTGGGCATTACTGCGGTGCTACAACTGGGGTGAGTCTACCGTGTAGTTGTGCACTCTAATTTGGTGCATGGCACGTGGACCTCGTTGCCAGATGTCCCACATATCAGCGAAAGGAAGTAGAAAGGCAGGAGTAGCTAGTTACACATAAATACATTTTTGACAGAGAGATACTCCCTCTATAAAGAAATATAAAAATCTTTTATATCACAACTTTATCCATAAGAAAAATCAAGGGGAATATATATAACATAATATGGGGGTTCACCTGAGAATATAATACTCATACAGGGTCACGGTTCTGGACTTTGGGCCACAGGCTGGTGGGGCTGCATGTTTGGGGGCCCATGTGTTCTAACTCAACACATTTCATATTGCAAGCAATCGGTACGGTGCTGGTTTTAGATGCTGTCGCAAGGCAAATACAGAAAATTTAATAAAGCACGACAGCTGTTAGAATGAAATCGAACAACAGTTCCTAACCAGCAATCAGAGTTGCAATTCTTTCACGATACCCTACGTGATAAATAATACTGTCGTACTACTTATACACACAGGACACTTGTCTCACCATGCCATAATATTACATCAAAAGCTCTTAGAGGATAGATCAGTTCGGCAGTTGCGTGCTGCTACTTAAGAATTTCAAAGTTGATTTGGACCAGCTCTCCTTGCCGAGAAAGTTCGATTTTGACATCATCCCCACCACAAGATTTGATTTAGTTTTGAACACTACAAAAAAATACACTTTCGCCATGATACGTGTTTGTCATAGTAGGTCACGTTTTCCGTCATACATATACATCCATGATGATTTTATGACAGAATCAAGATAGTCATACCCGTGCTGTCGTAGAAGTGTTCCATGACATTACCAAAATTATCATCACGGAAGTGTCCACTTCCATGACGATGAATCGTGCGTCATAGAAGTGCTTTCGTCAAGGGTGACCGACACGTGGCATCCACGGTAACGGCTCGTCGTTAAGCTATTGGGTCTGGTTTTGGATTCGATAACCCATTAACAAACCCTAACCAATGGGGATTTTCCACGTGTAAAATCATCATTGGCTGGAGGAAACATGTGTCGGCTCACCAATGGGATAGATGTCATCCACTCATTGGACATAAGGTGCCTATGATACGTCCACACGTGGCACGGCCCAACAGAGGCCCATTCCTGTGAAAAGGCTGGCCCATTTGACTTGGTCAAAAGGTGGCGGGCCGGCCCACGGAAAGCCTGTTAACGGCTTGTTTGCATATAGCCCATTTATAGCCGGCTAACCCAGGGCCCATTATGACATATCCGAATTAGGCCTAGTAGCGTCATCTGGGCCGTCCAATATGATTCCAGCATGTTTTAACTTCCGTCCCATGTATGGCCCATGACGTCTTTCGGCCCATATGAGGCCTTTGTAACTCTTGGCGCATTAACGGCCCATGGTGAAATTGGCCCGTAATGAACAGTGTATCACTTTATACCAATTAACAGCCCATGGTGAAACTGGCCCGTAATGAATAGTGTATCACTTTATACCCATTAACAGTCCATTATTCCATTGGGCCGTTTCCAGCCCATGTTAACTTTCGGCCTTCTCAGGGCCCATTTATTCTTGGGCTCATTTCCAGCATTCGTTTACTTACGACCCGTTACTGTCATTTTCTGCTTGTGGGCCAAATTCAGCCCATGGTTACAGTCGGCCTGTTTGTGGCCCATTAATACATTGGGCTATTTTCATAGCGTCATCAAATACGGCCTATTAACGACGGACCGTTATGGTCGGTCCATGAACGGACTATTCCAACTCTATCCCGTTTACGGCCATAATGTGGTCTGTTATTAGCCCATGTTTGGCTAATCGACCATACGGCACGTAGAAGGCCCATTGATGATACGACGCGTAGAAGGCCCATTGTGTCTACGGCCCATAGAAGGCCCATTGTTTCTATGCCCCGTAGAAGGCCCATTGTTTCTATGGCCCTTAGAAGGCCCATTGTTTCTACGGGCCGTAGGAGTCCCATGGTAACTATAGTAAATATGTAGCCCATGGTTATTATGGCCTAGTTTTAAAAATTAGGTTATTGCGGCCACTAGCAAACCGCGCAAAAAGAACTGCACTAACTACAAGCAAACAAATAAACAAGACAATAAGGAAATAAATAAGCAAGCAACTTACGCTACGCTATCACGGCTATTACACATATTATATCCACTGGGCATCAAAGTTCGCCACCAGTGCAAATATAGGGAACAAAGCACCATATCATATACACTGGTTCTCAAAGTTGGCGACCAGTGCAAATAAACGCCGTAGCAAAACAAGTCCAGAACTGAAACCACTTCAGAAGAGCTCAAGAAACAATATCCTGGGTACCCATAATGCTGGCAAGATGCTTAGCAAGCTTATTAACTTTCTCTTGTTTGGCACTTAAATCCTCCAGCACTTGCTGTTGCACCAGAAAGAATGCATCTGAATTCTGTAGGGACTTCCTCAGTCCTTCGGCTTCCTGTCGCATAACATCTGATCGATGTCTTTCAACTTGAAGTTGAGACTCAAGAAGCTGAACTGATTCAGGTAGCAAGTTCGAAGAGCTGGTGCCGCAGCAGTAGCCAGTAACTCGAACACTACATCAAGATAGGACTTTGGGGTTGTCTCAGTTTCTTCAATATAGTTTTTATCAGCTTTCTTGGAGACCAACAGGGATGTCTCACTATCTTGAACCTTATCTGCATTACTTCCTTTACCATTGCATAACGGGGTACTCTTCTCCAATATTTTATCTACATTCTAAAAGAGAAACAAACAAACACATCACACGTTTACAATGTAGTATATGAAACTCATTTTGGTAAACCAGTTCAGTAGTAAGGTGGATAGGATAACATCATGAAACAAACATATATCTATGTATTATGGTCATTGTATGGTCTATACTCATTCTAGTTTATGTTGCCAAATCAAGATAGATACAATTCAAATCATATCTATTTAAGACAAAGCAGCATAGATAGAATATAAGTGTGGGAAACTACACAGCAATAACAACACTTGTAATGTGCATAGCATGAGAACATAACTATTTATTCAATTGAAACTAAAATCAACATAGAGCAAGTTACAACAGCAAACACGTTAAAGAAACACGTTTAAAACATACCTGTTGCGCCATTGGAGGTTCAATTGCATCCTTCAAATTTGAAATTAGTTGGTATGAGTAAATGCAGTGATGCAAGAGCAAAGTAGTATGAACCATAGCTATGGAACCTGACCTGAGAACAATTCTTCTTCTGCTTTAAGCGTTGACTTGGGGTTTTGAGTGGTGGTCCTCGTGCTTGGGTGCTCTGTGGTGGAGACGGTGTTGTGTCACCTGGAACTGGGTTACTATCTGCTGGGGTTGGGGTTAGAAGGGGTGTAGCTGGTTCTCTGTCCAACTGGGTAGGGGTACAATCTGCGTGAGTCTGGGTTATGTGTGGTGGGGCTGGTTCTTGGTCAAGTACAACCGTGGTTCTATCTGCATCGACAGGTAGCATGATCTTTTCTAAAGACCGTGCTTTTACTCCCACAAATACTGCCATCACCCCCTCCAATTCAAATGGCTGATAAACAAGAAAATTAATTGAATGTACAGACATTGTAAGATAAACAGGTGCAATGGATAGTAGGGAATAAAACAGGGCATGAAATATCTCACATTTATGTTGTCTAACCAAGCAGAATATCAGGACATAATTTCACATATATGATGGCTAATTAAATAGGATAGCATGAAACAGTTTCACATGTATGATGGCTAACTAAACAGAATAGAATGACATACTTCAAAATATCATGACTATGTAAACAGGATGACATGATATAACTATATGATGTGTCTATTAAAGTGGTTGGCATGCCATAAATCACAAACATGTTGTCGATGGAAACATGATGGCATGATATAATTCACGGATAGAATGACATAATTCAATATATGATGACTATGTAAACAGGATGAGATTATATAACTATATTATGTCTTTAGAAAATGGGGTGGCATGCCATAATTCAGATACATGTTTTCTATGTAAACATCATGGCATGATATAATTCAAATATATGATTTATGTACTAAGCAAGTGAGCAGAGGGCAATCGCATATATGATGTGCCAACTAAGGAGATGGCATTCAATATTGTGTATATGATGTAAAAACTAAGCATTGCAATACAACATATGCATGATATGAGTAATATAACCCTGCCAAGTTTGAGCATACACCTCAGGGGGGTAATAGGACTGGTCATCTGCCTATGAATCCTCCTCTGAAGAGCTATCTATAACCAGCAAGATATCTGCTTCAGCGGGTAGCACTGTCTGCTCTGAAGACCTTGTTTTCACTCTAGATTTCTCCATCACCAATTCAAATGGCTGATGCATAGGAAGAAAAATTGAATATACAAACATTGGCGACAAATGCAATGAGAAATACAAAAAAAGGACGGCATGATATAATTCACATATATGACGCTTGACTAAACAGCATGGCATTGCATAATTCACATATATAATGCCTTGCAACAAGATAGCATTGCATAATTCACATATATAATGTCTTGCAACAAGATGGCATTGCATAATTCACATATATGGTAATTAGACACTAAACAGGTGGCATTCACACAAAGCATGTCTAAACTAAGCAAATGACATAGCAATGCAAGATACCATACGCACGATATGAGCAACATAACCCTGCCAAGTTAGAGCATGCACCTCGGGGGGGGGGGTAGGACTAGTCATCTGTCTCTGATCCTCCTCTGAGGAGCTATTGGTAACCAGCAAGACATGCGCTTCATCAGATAGCACTGTCTGCTCCGAAGACCTTGTTTCCACTCTAGATTTTTCCATGACCGTGCCGAATGGCTGATGCACGGGAAGAGTAATTGAATGTACTAAAATTGTTGACAAATTTAACATGTCATAAAAAATGATGGCATGATATTATTCACATATAAGATGACTGGCTAACCAGGGTAGCATTGCAAAATTCAAATATATGATGTCTGGCTAAACAAGATGGCATTGCATGATTCACATATACAATAAAGAAACTAAACAGATGGAATTGACACAAAGCATGTCTAAACTAAGCAGATGACATCTTTGATGTATACACTAAGCAATGCAAGGCACCATATGCATGATATTACCAACATCAGCATGCCAAGTTAGAGCGAAGACCTCAGGGGGTAAATAGGACTGGTCTTCTCCTTCTGAATCCCCCTCAGAACAGTTATCTTCCTCTTGATTACGATCCGAAATGGGTGGCGGGGGGCTGCCTTTGCGCCCACCATGGAGCGACGTCTGCATGAAATTTTATTGCCATGCAAGGCTCGTCTCTTTTGCTCTACATGTTCAGCTCCATTGTGTACAATAACTAACATGCATAGGAATAAAACATAGTGAGATTATGTAAGGAGTGCATGCACAAATCCAGAGTGATGGTAGCAAACTGTGGATAGACCCAAAACCAATGATAGCAGGCAGATAGTAGCTTTAGTTAAAAATAGAGATAATGGCTCCTTTAATGTTTGCTTGCACCCAACATGAAACTCATAGTAGACACCCGAGATTAACCAGATAGTAGATAGATAGTACTGATTGCTGCCCCAATATGTATCCCACAACCATTTAAAAACTCAAGTTTCAGCATTAGTTTGGACCTGACTCAGAGTCTAATAGGTGAACACGACGATAAAGTAGCATGTCATCATATTAAGCGATGCATAACGTAAGCAGACATGGAAGAGTGTGACCTCTCTTGCGGACCCGTGTAGTCCTCAAGGTCATCTGCTCAGTTGATGATGGTAAAGCAGTTGTCGTCACTGCCGGCGGCGGGGAAGAAGATCTGAGGCGGCGAAAGATAGTCTGGAGAGCGGATCCCTGCTGTGGTGAACTCTTCCGTCATTGGAGCAGCTGAGCTGGGGTGGAACACAGTGCCGCAGGAGCAGGACAAACCACACAAGGTTTTCTTTGACACATATCTGTAACAGAAGTAATTGTGTAAGGGCTTGTTTGAATTTGAGGATTCTAAAAATGCAAGGATAGGAAATTGACAGGAATAGGATAGGAATGCACGTGCAAAACAGAGAGTTTAAAAACACAGGATTTCTGCCAATCTGGGTGTTCGATTCACAAGAATTGGAAGATCACAGTATGCAAAGAAGCATGGTGAGATTAAGTCAAACCACAAGAAAATGTATGGTTATACTGCTATTATGCTACTAAGTCTTGTGCTTCATGAATAGGAATTTGAAAAGGAGGACAAGTGGAAACTAAAATTCCTACGGTTTTTCTTCAAAGGAGACACTAAAGGAACAAATCCTACAGTTTTCCTTTGATCCATTCATTTGAACCAAATTCATGAATAGTAGTACCATAGGAAACTTTCCAATTCCTATGTCTTTCCTTCACTTTTCCTTTCAAGCACTAGCGATTCTAGTAGGCAGGCTTGAGCAAGGAAAAGCCTACACTAAAAAAAATTGTGCTACTTCTATTACTTTGGACCCAAGCCACTACCCTACTAGCTCAACTCCCTGGCCCATCGACAAATGCACAGCTCAAACGCGCAAAGATAAATAATGATGGCGTTCAAGAGAGTCCATCACGGATAGCTAAGTTGCCTGGTACCTCACTGCTTGTCATATAGTAGGTTAAAATAATCGTATTTCACGTTACTACGTGTGCTCAGTGGACAATATATATAACATGTAGAGTAAAAAAGAGATGCAACAAGTGTACAACCTCTTTGGCGAAGCCATGTCGATCTCAGCGTGATTGGGTTGGTCGGTGAGGATGCTCCGACTGAATTGGCTGTCAGAGGAGTGGAAGAAGATCTTAGGAGTCTGGAGATGGAGCCCAGGGTACTGCTCCGCTGTGATGGAGGGTTTCGTCGTTGGACTAGCTCCGGTCAGTTGTACGACGCCGAGGCTGAAGCAGGACAAGAGAGACAATGTTAACCTGAGTGGAATTCTAATAGTATCTCCAATAGATGACGTAAAATACATAACCACAAAGTGCTAGATGTAAAATACATCAGCCGCTCATCTCTGAACTTAACTGTCAAAACTGAACTTAACTGTCGAAACTGAACTTTGTTGTCGAAACTGAACACACTAGAGGTGAGGCTACATGTCAGTCGATTGACTTTTTCATCTCTGGTCAATCGATTTTCCAGCCATTGGATACGAAATCAAGGGCCTGCAGTTCATCTTCAACCTCCACCCCCCTGAGCCGCCAGCCACCACCGGCCAAACAGCAGCCCCCCGCCGCCCGCAGCCGGCGGTGTGTCACCCCGCCCGCCCCGAAACCACTCCTCACCGCTGGTCCACCGCTGCCCCGGCAATCCCTCTACCCCCCCCCCCCATGGCGAGCTTTTTTCTCCGGCGATCCCCACGCCACCGGCCCACCACCGCCCCCACCCTGAACCCTAAGATAAATAGTGGGGTACCTCTCCGATGAGCCCCCCCTCCCCGTTGCGGCTGGTTCTTCCTTAACTCCGGCGAGCCCCCCCCCCCCCCCCCCGAAAATTGACTGACCAAAAATTTGATTCAGTCGACTGAAGTGTAGCTAAATCGGAGCAGCATCGCAAGCAAGAGCAAGAGCGAGAGCAGCAGCACAAGCAAGAGCAAGAGCATGAGCAGACCAGGCAGGGGACTGAGAGCAAGAGCAGAGCAGCAGCGCGAGCGAGAGCTAAAGCACCAGCAGCTCCTACTGATGTGGACATGCCGCTGAGGGAGCGACGCTGTGGAGGAAGTGGCCGGTGACACAGCCGTGGATGGAGCCATGCCGTGTCGGCTCGGGACCGAGCGCCGGCAGCACCGTGAGATCGAATCAAGAAGAAAATGCGGTGATTAGTGTACAACCTATTTGGTGGCGCCGATTAGGCCGCAACTTCATCCGAGGAAACGGTGATGATGCTGCTCTTCCGGTGGTGCAGGTGAAGACGGCGGTGTAGGAATGGAGGTGGCGCGAAATATGAGGGGAACATCAGGGCAGCTCCTTGGAGGAGGAGGACGGGGTGGCTGAACCGGCAGGACGACGAGATCGACGACGGATCCTCATCCATTATCATGGATGAGGGACGTCGAGGTGTTGCTATGGATGACGTCGTCGGGGAAGAGGCTCCGACTGGGTGGCGGACGGAGGAGTGTGTGGGGCCTCGCGGGTTTTCGCAGCCTCGGTGTACGAATGGGTGGGCGGATGGGATGGGAGTGGGGAACCATGGCTTAGGGACGCGCTTGTCTGAAATGTGGGGTAAGTTATGAAAGTACCCCTACCGATTTGAGCCGGTTATTTTGGTTCAGGGGTATCACGGGTATTTTGCATGTCAGGATTTCAGAGGAGGTGGGAGTTTTCGCGCGCGTTGTAATTTTGGAATAGCAAGGCGCGGGTTGAGATGGAGGGAGTTGTCGGAGCACAACGAGACAAAGATATATCTTAAATATTTCGGGCTAACAAGGCGTGGTTGAAGAGGCGGGAGTTTCGCATTAAGATGGACAGAGACGCTAGCTTGAAATTTCAGCATAAACGGCTTGAAATTTCGGGAGAACAAGCTTAACGTGTATCAAAAAAAAGATAATTCGCACCTCATCACTAGAGAGCGCCATGTCCTGTTTTACTATATTACTAGAAATGCATTCAAATACAACAAAAAAACTAAAAAAATCGGGACAACAAACGTAACGTGTACAGTACCAAAACAATTTGCACTTACCTCAACAATAAATAAAACAATGTGTGTTGTCTAGCATATGGACTAAATTTGAGTACATTTTCCCTGTTTGAATGGGATTGTACTCGGGTTAGTTATACAACCATCTAAATATTATCTTCACAACACATGACATGAATATAGGAGAAGTGAATTCCTATATAAATACGAACTACATATACATACGATCTCAAATTCAAATATATGTATCCATTTTATGTTGAATTCAAATTGTGGTACATGTATGCTCTAGCTAGATGTTCGGAATCTAAACCATGACAATGTGTTTAACACGCACAACAAACACACACACAAACAGCATTTAGACTATTAAGGTACACGTGCATTGCACGCATGAGATTTGGCAACCAAATTATGAATAAATACCACATTATAGCATGTAAGCTTTGAGTCATATATACATGATGTAGATGTTCATTTAATTCTTATAGTTCATTTCATTCAAAATCAACTAATTTTTATAACAAACCTAATCTATTTTAAGATTCATGGAATTGTGCATTGTAAGGCATAAAGTAAAAAATATTAATGGCAAATTATGTAGAAAAACATTTGGGCAATTCTGGTATGGAAGATTCTAGAACAAAGAAGAAGTGCTTGTGTTTTGAGGTTTGTGCATTATGCTTAAGTTCAACCATGGAGTCTTCTAGATTGTACATGTGGCAAAATTTGGTGGAATCTAGATGACATCGAACGACCAGTGGTGCTCAAATTTTCCATCTCTGCACCATCGGATTGGCCTCATCCAACGTCCATCTTTCAAAGTTAAAGTTATCCGCACACTATATAAAAAATATATAATACAATATATATATAGGGGTATAGGTATAGATATGTGATGCGAAATCCACTTATCATCTCCAACTAGAATAGTGTGTCCATGCACGGATGCAATGTGGCCAAACGATGTCTGCCATCGGTATCTCAAATTCAAATCAGTATGACCTTGTTCAATGTGTATACACTACAACATGCTCGTTTCCAAACCATACCGCGCATATCTCCGTTATATTCATGCATGCATGGGTTTCAAACATCATGATCTCTTATTCAAATATTTGAATTCAACTTTACATTGATTATGACCTCACATAGTCTTCTACACCCACACAGTCGTCTTCTCTTTATAATTGTACCACTAACTTTCTCTCGTGCATGCATGCACACACACTACCAGTCGGCATTATCCATCGCACACATGCAATCTTTTTCTTCAGGTCGGTCTCCCATGCAGGCACACACACACACCTCCCCCTCTCCATCATATCGGGCGTTCTTTATCTCTCAAGTGCATGCGCAACGATCGATGTTCCTCTATGTGTGTGTGTGTGTATATAGCTAGGTCTTTCACAGTTTTCCACACAAATGGATCAATCTATATATCTAGTGAGGTCTCACCCTCTTTCCCACGCCCACATCGATCAATCTATACCTCTCTATATAGGATTATATAGCTAATACACCCACATTATTTATATATCCAACGCCCCCCTCTCATCATCCATGCCTTCCGCTTCATCTCTCAGACACGCGCACAGTGGCGAAGACACAGGGCAACAAGGGACCTGCCTCCCCCCCTAACATCACTATATATCGAGGCTAATATGAATGTGATCATTAGACAATTGCTAGTAAAATGGTTTAAGTTGGTGAACTAGCCCTTCCCGTAAAGTATTAGCAATGTTGGGCCCCCTAGCTCATTTATTTTTCATGGCTCCGCAACTGCGTGCAACAGCGCACGTTCTCGCCCCCCCTCTTTAAATATCAATCTCGCACTTGTGCACTCCTTCATAGTCTCCCTCCACTTGGCCCCTCGCACCATCTTCTAGCCCCCCACCGGATTTTGCCACATGTACAATCTAGAAGACTCCATGGTCGAACTTAAGCATAATGCACAAACCTCAAAACACAAGTGCTTCTCCTTTGTTCTAGAATCTTCCGTATCATAACTGCCCAAACTTTTTCTCTAGTTGATTTGCCTTTTTTTTTACTTTATGCTTTACAACGCACAATTCCATGAATCATAAAATAGATTAAGGGCTTCTTTGATTCAAATGATTCTCAAAGGAATTATGGAGGATTCTAATCCTTAGAAAATTTTCCTATCCTGGTTGTTTGATTCGTAGGATTGTAAACCATAGGAATTTTTACATAGGATTCATTTGCACTAGATTTCATAGGAAACATCCCATCCACTCAAACCTCTTTGAAAGAATCCTGCATTTTTTCTATGCACAATCAAACACTCGTACAATCATGTAGGATTCAAGACGACATTCCACTCTAATCCCATGTTTTCCTATTCCCGCGTTTTGGAAATCCTACGAATCAAAGAGGCCTAGATTTTTTATAAAAACTAATTGATTTTGAATGAGATGAACTATAAGAAGTAAACGAAGGTCTACATCCGGCATATATGACTCAGAGCTTACATGCTATAGTGTGGTATTTATTCATAATTTGGTTGCCAAATCTGATGCGTGCAATGCACATGTACCTTACTAGTACTTCAAGTATGTGCAAAACATGTAAATTAGAATTCCAATGGCACGCTACACAGTGTCTCTCTTACAGTTAATGAAGCCACGTGGCACATGTGGAGGCGTTGTTGCGACCTCCTTGT
This sequence comes from Triticum aestivum, assembly GCF_018294505.1. Taxonomy (NCBI): domain Eukaryota; kingdom Viridiplantae; phylum Streptophyta; class Magnoliopsida; order Poales; family Poaceae; genus Triticum; species Triticum aestivum. The sequence goes on from NC_057810.1 coordinate 648,116,990, forward strand.
GTGGATTGATCACAGTAAGTGTTGCTGGTTCCAGAAGAATGTACTCGTCCTCTCCAAGCCACACTGGCGGTACATGCACGAAGCAAAGATGTGCCACACGCCACGCACGCACACGCGGGTACACGGGCGAACGCAATTTTGTACCAAGATCCACCCCATGTGATAATTTGACGCATGTAAAGTCCTTCACTTCATTAATGGTCAATTAATGCAGTGCATGCAAATTGAGTGGACGTGAGGGCGAGTAGTTAAATCATGGGTTGCTTGTAGTATGTCCATTGGTCTCCTTCGTATTTTGTGCTAATTTTTGACCATATTTGTAAGTAACATAATATTTACGCATTTGAGCAGTGTAGTCTACTTGAAATTTATGTTTCACTAAACTCATCAGGAGCCGTTTCGGGCCTCAAAACCAAAACCATCAATTAATCTTTACCTTGTTCCCATCATATTCAAAAGTACTAGTGCTACAATTAAGTACAAGCCTGCTCACACCTACTAGTACGTACCAAACCTGAACGTGTTCCCACTATGCAGGTTTTAGTATTAGTGCTAGAACTTAGGTTATAAAAAGGGGAACTACCTAACCGAAAATTACTCTACCTTCCTCCTCATAAGTCCTTCTTCTTCATTCGTCCTTGCCATGGCCGGTGTGCAGAGCTTTAGGTCGAGAACTACTCATAACAAAGGAGCGGCAACCAAGGCTGCGGAAAAAAAGAGGGCTCGCCGCCACGCAGATACCTCGAAAGATCTCTCACGGGCAGGCGATGGCTCCTAGGAGCACCCTAGCCGCGGAGGCGAACATGCCGAGCTAGCGGCGTTGGAGTGGTTATCCCTCGATGGCATGCCCGATCAGCTCAATAAGAACCTCAATAAGCAGAAGGAGTTCATCCACGGCTTGTTGGAGCTCCTGAAGGAGAGCCTCGACGACATGCCCATTGAGCCCAATAAGTAGGGGGAGTTGACCGTCGGCTTGGTGATACTGCTGAAGAAGAGCATTGCCTCGGAAAAGAAGGCGACCGGCGAAATCCTGCAACTTCAGGAGGACAAGGCGAAGCTCTACCACGAGCTCGACCTGCCGAAGGAGAAGAACGCCGGCTGGAAGAAGCTGCATGAGAATAGTAGTTCTTCGATGAAGATGCTGGAGGCCCTCGTCATGGAACAGAAGGAGGAGTTGGCAAAGCTCCGCATCGAGCACCCGACTGTTGTCAAGGTACGTGATGCGGAGCATCCCACGATCTTCCCCATGGACGCATCTACATCTCCTACAACACCACTTGGACATATGACTCGAGCACGTGCAAGAGCTCTCGAAACCGAGGTGACATCACTCCTCTGACAACTCCCTTTCGATTCACACGAGACATGGCTACTACCTCAAACGGAGACGCTTTCCATACTCAGGTACCAAGGAGTCGGCCATGGAGAAGCTAGGAAGCAAGGAGAACCAGAAGCGGAAGACATGAGTGAAGATGGAGAGGAAAAGCGCCAAGTCCCTGGCTGGCCGGACGACCCGGACAGAGCCCGGATGATCCAGACCCCGGTCCGGACGATCCGGCTAATTCGCCCCAAAGACACCCGAAGCCTCTCCATGAAGCTGGATCATCCGGACCCCGCCGGACATCCGAACCTCCAGCCGGATCATCCGGCTCCTCACCCGGATCATCCGGACCCCGCCTGTGCGCGCGTGTTGGGCTGAGCCCATGTACCCCTTCCCCCTAGCCTATATATAGGACTCCTCCTCCTCACTTAGATACTTAGCATTGGTTTAGCTCATTTGAGATAGAGCATTGCTCATTCGCATGAATCTACTCCTCGTGAGGGACCGCACCTCTTCGGAGAACATCCATCCGGATTCAAGGCCTCCATCCGGATAAGACAATCAAGACCTCCTCTCGGAGAAGAACGGCTACCTTTGTATCATCCCTTGTTGACTTTGGATCTCGTGTTACTTTGTGCCTCGATGATCTAGCACTTGTGTGATCAATTTCGTGATGGTTGAGTGTTTCTCTTGTTTTCCCCTTGTGATTTCCCTCGTGTTCTTCCGCACGTTCTTCGTGTTCCCCATAACTCCAAACGTGAAAGATCGGCCCCTAGGGTTCCGCCCTACATCATCTCGGTATCATGAGCCACGTTGATCACGTTTTTGGAGCCCCTACCCCGTGTTTTCTAGCTTGATTTTGTTGATTTCGTCCTAAATCCGAAAATCCCCACCAAAAATAGCCCCAATTTTTTTTGTGATTTGTTGGTTTTGATGGTGTTTTGTTGATTTTGATCCGTGGATTCATTGTGTAACTCGTGGATCTTACCTTTCCCCACCTTCTCACCCTCGAAATCCATCCAAAATCCGCAAAATCTTCAAAATTCTTCCTGTTTTCGAGTTCATCCCGAGCAGCCCCGAGCGCAGTTGACCTGCCCGGATCATTCGGACCCTGACCCGGATCATCCGGACTCGCCCGGATCATCCGGCTTCCTTTGCCGAAACTGCATTTTCTGCAGTTCTTCTCCACCACCACCTATGCCTTCGCATTCCACCCACTTCGACCACCAATACCTTATCCCACCAACCCCCTCGACATACCCCTCTGTACCACCATTCGGCTTTGGGTTCGAGAATTTGAGTTGTGGTTTCCCGTGTCCTATTGTGTTTCGGCTATTTAGGTACGGTGCAACATCAACATCACCACCGCTCATATTCGTCGACTACTCATCATTGCTACGGATGGTAACTTCGACGACATCTTTGTCTACGCCTTGCCATTGCATTAATAACCACCATAGCCTTACTTTCGCGTTGCTTACCCATCGAGACTAGCCATAGAGTATTGTCGGCAACGTGACTTGTGCACATTAGTGATCATACTCCATAGCATACATACCATATCATCTCTTGTGTCACAAAGTTGTTATCGCATACACAATTGCTATCTTTGTTCGTGAAGTTTTGAATGAGAAAAGAGCTCAGGAGTGGAAGAGCCAACCAAGCTTTTAAGCAAAAGAGAAAGATAAGAAAAGAGCTTATAAGCAAGAACCATAGCATCATACTACATTAATATTGTCATATCCGATCATCTTGGATCATATCACCGAAATACCATACATATAGCATACTTGGGATAGAGATCGTTCCATTTTTGCCTAGTAGGTTGTGCACAAGCTCCGTATCCGCCTATTGTGCAATCGTGCTAGCATCTCTCGGGTATTGTGCAACAAGCACATTTTCGTGGACTCCACATTTTGGCTAATTTTTGGTTTGCACAATCCCATTATTCTATTTGCGTGTGTGTTTCCGTGTTCCACTACTTGCTTGGTCTACTTGTTGCATTTGCGAATTTGTGAATCTTTTTCAACATCTTTGAGTCAAACTAACAATTGCATCGAATTTTGTGCCACCATCTTAACCAAGCTCCACCATCAGCTTTTACTTGTGTAAGTGTGAGAACCAACAAGAATTGGTACCAAGAGTGCTATTTCATTGTCCGCATTTGAGTGAACTTGATTCATCGTCAACATCGGTCAAGGTACATTTGGTATAAGTTCTTCTCCTTCGCCCACTCACATTTTGCTTGGAATGATGGATAGGACAAGTATATCTACCAACCCACTCTTCATCGAGCAAGATGACGACATGTCATCATTCGTCACCAAGAGCCACATCTTTGATGCACAACGAGCATTGCATCAAGAACAACAAGTTATGACCGACCGCATCAACAACCTTGCCACCGACTTATGACTCTCCGAGCAACATACCAAAGGCTACTTCGACAACAAGCTCGACGCTCACAAGCAAGAGAACAATGCAAGGATGGACGAGATCCGCGCCTTGTTGGTGAACCGTCCTCCTTCTACTTCTTCATACTCAAGACAAAGCCGCTCAAGTCGACACTCAGACAACTCCTTCGCCGGCTCAAGTACACCATCATCGAACACTCTTCGACGAGCCGCGCGTCAAGACCGTCATGCATCTCGCAATCCGCTACACGACAAGCATTCACAAGAGCAAGTCGATGAGCAAGTACTTCGTCCTCCACCACACCAAGTTGCGTTTGCTCAAGCTCAAGAACGACAACGTCAACGGCGACAAGAGGAAGAACAAGCGTGTCTACATTAAGAAGAACAAGATGCCGAGGCTCTACGTCTTCAACAACAACAACATGAAGCACAAGCTCTTGAGGCGCAACATTCCCTTCAAGAATCAAGTCGAGGCATCGCCAACCTTAATCGCGAACGGCGCAATCAAGAGGAATCCCTTCGAGAAGAAATCCAAGAGAGGAACTACCAACCGCGTGTGCAACGTCAAGTTCCTCAAGCTCCTCCACAAGCTCGTCAAGCTCCACCTCAACCTCAAGTTCAACAAGAGCAAGTTGATCATGGACTTCCTCCACGCCAAGAGCAACATGAGGATGATTACCCTCCACGTCAAGGGCGTCATCATCACCATCGCCAACAACACAATGAAGAGCAACGCTAAGGCAAGCTAAAATTCACCATGCCCAAGTTCAATGGAAGCAATGATCCCGAAGAGTACCTTTCATGGGCATTGAAGGTCGACAAAATCTTTCGTTTGCATAACTATGAGGAAGAGAATAAGATCGCTATGGCATCACTTGAGTTCCAAGACTATGTGCTCATATGGTGGGAACAAGTCCTTGAGCGCCGAGAAGCAAGAGGTGAACCTCCAATCACCACTTGGGCTCAAATGAAGGATGTCATGCGAGCACGTTTCGTGCCCACCTACTACAACCACGATCTCTTCAAGAAGCTACAACTCCTCAAGCAAGGAACAAATAGTGTTGAAGAATACTTCAAGGAAATGAAGATAGCCATGATTTGAGCCAATGTCACGGAAGATGATGAGCAAACTATGGCACGTTTCTTGAATGGACTCAATCATCCCATCAAGAAGATCGCCGACTTCCAACCCTACTCCAACCTCATTGAGCTCGTGCATCAAGCTACCAAGGCGGAACGTCAAGTGCAAGATGAATTCAAGTACGCCAAGTACTCAGCCAAGAACTACGGCTTCTCCAACAACCAAGCTTCAACGACTCCTCCAACTTCTACCTCAACCAAGTCATCTACAACCAACGACAACAAGTCGAGTTACAAGAAAACTTCGACAAGCTCAAGTCGTCTTCCTCCTACTACAAGCAACTGCAAGCCACGCGCTTCATCGTCTACTCCGACCGATGAGACCGGCAAGACAAGCTCCTTCAAGTGTTTCACTTGCGGCGGCCAAGGCCACAAGTCCTACCAATGCACAAACAAGCGAACCATGATCCTCAATGACGATGGTACATATGACTCCATGAGTGAAGAGGAAATGGAAGCTCTTGAGCAAGTGGCCATGCACCGGTGCGTGAACGAGGATCAAGATGATCAAGTCTTTTGTGATGAAGATTCGAGCCCCGCTCTCGTTGTCTCCAAAGTCTTAACTCTCCAACATCAACAAGAAGAAGACCAAAGATGCCACATCTTCCACACAAAGGTCGGCATCAATGGAAGGTCCGTCAAGGTCATCATCGATGGAGGTAGTTGCCACAACTTGGCAAGTGAAGAACTATGCTCCAAGCTTCAATTGGTCAAGATGAAGCACCCGCACCCATACAAAGTCCAATGGCTAAGTGACTCTGGCACTATACGATTTGAGCATACGGTCCAAGTCTCCTTCAAAATTGGTGCATATGAAGACACTTTGGAGTGTGATGTCATCCCGATGTCCGTTTGCCACCTCCTTCTTGGTCGACCATGGCAATTCGACCGTGGTGTCATCCACAACGGGCGTACCAATCACTATAGCTTCAAGATGAAAGGGAAGGAGTATGTGCTACGACCTATGTCTCCTAGTCAAGTGATAGCCGACAAGCAAGCCACCCATCGTGGATAGAAGAGTGAGAAAGTGATCCACCAAAAAGTGAGTGAGAGCCACAAGCCAAACTTGAGCGCCTCTTCGCCTAGAGAGAAAAACCTAGTCCTATTTGCCACAAAAAGTGAGATGAGAGAAGTGTGTGAGAACCCATCGAGTGTTATGCACTTTGTCCTTGTGTGCAAGGATGGGGAACCAAAAACTAACACCTCTCACAAGCTACCTTTAATGTTTCAATCTCTTTTGCAGGAATTCCAAGATGTTTTCCCCGATGAGCTACCTCCGGGTCTACCTCCTCTACGAGGCATTGGACATCGAATTGACCTCATCCCTGGAGCGCCCCTACCAAACAAAGCTCCATACCGCGTCAACCCCGAAGAAACTAAGGAGATTCAATGGCAAGTACAACAACTAATTGACACCGGTCATGTACGTGAAAGCCTAAGCCCCTGTGCCGTTCCAGTTATACTTTTCCCTAAGCAAGATGGAAGTTATCGCATGTGTTCTGATTGTAGACCCATTAATTCTATCACCGTTCGCTATAGACATCCCATTCCTCGCCTAGATGATATGCTTGATGAACTTAGCGGTGCTGCCTTTTTCTCAAAAATTGATCTTAAAAGTGGTTATTATCAAATCCTCATACAAGAAGGTGATGAGTGGAAAACCGCTTTCAAAACCAAATTTGGATTGTACGAGTGGTTGGTCATGCCTATGGGTTTATCGGAAGCTCCCGGTACTTTCATGAGACTTATGCATTTTGTGCTCGTCCGTATATTGGAGTGTTTGTTGTGGTTTACTTTGATGACATTCTTTTTTTTAGCAAATCCATGAAAGAGCATCTTAATCATGTTAGGGCTGTTTTGCAAACCCTTCGCAAGGAACGTCTTTATGCCAACATGAAAAAGTGCACGTTTGGTGTTGACAAACTTGTTTTCTTGGGTTTCATTGTCTCTTCAAAGGGTTTCCATGTTGATGAACCTAAAATTGAAGCAAATTAAACTTGGCCCCAACCCACCAATTTGCAACAAGTGCGTAGCTTTCTTGGCCTTGCGGGTTTTATCGTTGCTTTGTGAAAGACTTTAGCACTATTGCCGCTCCTTTGCATGCCTTGAGTAAGAAGAATGCTCCTTTTGTTTGGGGATCTTTGCAATCCACCGCTTTTGATGAGCTCAAGTCTTTGCTTACTCATGCTCCGATTCTTGCTTTGCCCAACTTTGACAAAACTTTTGAGGTTCATTGTGATGCAAGTGGTACCGGAATTGGCGGAATTTTGGTGCAAGAAAAACGAGCCATTGCTTATTTTAGTGAAAAACTCTCCGGTGCTCAACTTAACTATCCCATCTATGACAAATAATTGTGTGCTTTAGTGCGTGTGCTACATGTTTGGGAGCATTACCTTCAACCTCATGAGTTTGTCATCCATACCGATCATGAAACGCTAAAGTACTTAAAAGGTCAAACTAAGTTAAACAAGCGTCATGCCAAATGGAGTGAATTTATTGAATCTTTCCCCTATGTGGTAAAATACATTAAGGGTAAGGAAAATGTAGTTGCCGATGCACTTTCACGCATATGCACGCTTGTCACTAAACTTGAGTTGAATGTTATTGGATTTGAGCACATAAAAGACTTGTATGCTAATGATCCATCTTTTGCTACACCTTATGCTAAATGTTTGACGCATACATCTTGGGAACGATATTACATCAAGGATGGTTATCTTATGAGAGCTAACAAACTAAGCATTCCCGAGTCTTCTCTTTGTTTGCTCCTTTTGCAAGAGGCTCATGGAGGCGGACTCATGGGACACTTTGGACGCGACAAGACATTCGCCACACTCTCCAAGAACTACTTTTGGCCCAAGATGTTCCGTGACGTCTCATGCTTCACCAACCGATGCTCTACATGTCGCAAAGCTAAGTCTAAAGCTCAATCCCATGGTCTTTACATGCCTCTTCCTATTCCTTATCAACCTTGGGAAGACATTAGCATGGATTTTGTACTTGGTTTGCCTCGAACTCAAAATAGAAAGGATTCCGTGTTTGTTGTTGTGGACCGATTTTCTAAGATGGCACATTTCATCCCTTGCAACAAGATAGACGATGATTCACAAGTTACAAATCTCTTTTGTAGGGAAATCTTGTGCATCCATGGAGTACCAAAGACAATCGTCTCTGACCGCGATGTCAAGTTCTTGAGTTACTTTTGGAAGATGCTATGGGTCAAGCTTAGAATCAAGCTCTTGTTCTCATCCGCATATCATCCTCAAACCGACGGCCAAACGGAGGTGACGAACCGGACGCTCTCCAATCTACTTCGCGTGATGATCAAGAAGAACATCAAGGAGTGCGAGGCATGTCTACCCATCGCCGAGTACGCCTACAACCATGCAAGACATTCGACGACCAGCAAGTCCCCCTTCGAGGTCCTCTACGACTTCAACCCGTTTTCCCCATTGGACATTCTACCTCTTCCTCTATAAGAGCGCACCAACATGGATGTGAGTGCACGCGCAAGCTACCTCAAGAACAACGACTAGCGACCAAGCTCAACGTCAACAAGCAACCCATGATCTTCAACATTGGCGATCTCGTGTGGCTACACCTTCGCAAGGACCGCTTCCCCATTGAACGCAAGTCCAAACTACTACCTCGAGCCGATGGACCCTTCAAGGTGCTAGCACGCTACAACAACAACGCTTACAAGATCGACCTACCAAGCGACAAGTACAATGTGAGCGACATCTTCAACATCAAAGACCTCTCGCCTTACCATGGTGATGAAGATTTCGATTCGAGGTCGGATCTTTCCCAAGGGGGGGGGGAGATGATGCGGAGCATCCCACGATCATCCCCATGGACGCATATACATCTCCTACAATACCACATGGACCTATGACTCAAGCACATGCAAGAGCTCTCAAAACCGAGGTGACATCACTCCTCTCACAACTCCCTTTCGATTCACACGAGACATGGCTACTACCTCAAATGGAGACGCTTTGCATACTCAGGTACCAAGGAGTTAGCCACGGAGAAGCTAGGAAGCAAGGAGAACCGGAAGCGGAAGACATGCATGAAGATGGAGAGGAAAAGCGACAAGTCCTAGGCTGGCCAGACGACCCGGACGAGGGCCCGGACGATCCGGACAAAGCCCGGACGATCCGGCTAATTCGCCCTGAAGACACCCGAAGCCTCTCCATGAAGCCGGATCATCCGGATGCCGTCCCGGATCATCCGGACCCCGCCCGAACATCCGGACCCCCAGCCGGACATCTGAACCTGCACCACCACCACCTGTGCCACCAGCTCATCTGGGCCTCCACCTGGATCATCCGGCTAGAGCCCGGATCATCCGGCTCCTCACCCGGATCATCCGGACCCCGCCTGCGTGCGTGTGTTGGGCTAAGCCCATGTACCCCTTCGCCCCCCTAGCCTATATATAGGACTCCTGCTCCTCACTTAGAGACTTAGCCTTGGTTTAGCTCATTTTAGATAGAGTATTGCTCATTCGCACGGATCTACTCCTCATGAGGGACCAGACCTCTTCGGAGAAGATCCATCCGGATTCAAGGCCTCCATCCGAAGAAGACAATCAAGATCTCCTCTTGGAGACGAACGGCTACCTTTGTATCGTCCCTTGTTGAATTTGGATCTCGAGTTAATTTGTGCCTCGATGATCTAGCACTTGTGAGATCAATTTCGTGTCGGTTGATTGTTTCTCTTGTTTTCCACTCGTGATTTCTCTTGTGTTATTCCGTGAGTTCTTCGTGTTCCCTGTAGGGATCCTGTCCAAATGTGAAAGATCGGCCCCTAGTGTTCCGCCCTACATCCGTAATGCAGCCGTGGAATAGATGATGAAGGCTCGCATCAAGAAATCCCGTGTCATGGACAGAATGAAGAAGACGGCGGAGGAGACACGCAAGGAGATGGAGGTCGTGGAGGCGATGAAGAAGCAGTTATGACTCCACGGCGAATTAGATCATTTGGGGTGATACTCATCCGTTTTCTTTTGCTCATGTGTTTCTTCTTTTGCTTCCGGTGTTTCGCCGCATGTGTCGTGTTCTCTGTGAGGCATGAATAGAACAATTCTAACAATGAGATGACTAGCAAATTAGATCATTTTTTATCACCATATGGCACTGGGCTGCCGTGTTTTGCGCTCCTCCATCGTAGTACTACTCCAGTGGAAAACTTGAGTATACCGCATGGTTCTTTGCTCCTCCTCAGGTCGTCGGTACATTTATACGAGCAGTCAAATCACAAGCCCCGGACTTCCAGCAGTAATGAGCCGTCAAATCACAAAGGCCCTCGCCTCTTGTGAAACCGACCAAGCTAGACTGCCCTGCCCTCTAGCCTTTTAAAAAATGTATACTTTTGTACAATAGTAGTATTAATGGATTGCGCCATGGAGCAAAACTAACAAGATGAAATTAAAGAGAAAAGGTGGTACATATAGAGAGCACTCGTCGCCAAATTATGCATATATACTATTTAAAAAGCTAGTACGTGCTTGAATGGGGTGCTAAATTCGATTAAAAAAATTAGCATACCTATTTAATTCTTGGGTTCTTATTATTTATGCCACTAGTTGTGTATCACTACTCAGTTTTTCCATTTAGATACATTATAACTGAGCACCCTCCCAGCCCTCTCAGGCCATCTACTTTTCTAATCGTTGGATCGTCACTTTTATGCATTTTTTGCCGTCCGATTACCTCTTAATCCCACATCGATGCTTAGTTACGATCCGAACGAGCGCTAACCTGATTCGGTAGCTGCTCTGGTGGTTTTTTTGGTGTCTGAGATTTAATTGGGCCTACCGGGCCTGTACCAGGCTCCCATGTGATGCAAAACTGGTAAAAACTATACAGTTCGTGAGTCACTCAGGACCCCTGCTCTCTGGTTCCCTCGCATCCTCACCTGGCGCTGGCAGCGTATCTCCATGGTTTTCCTTCCCGATCTTCCCTCTCTCTCTCTCTCTCACGACCCGCGGACGCAAACCTCGATCTCCAGTATGCTTCTCTAGATGTCGACTTTCAGCGGCGGCGCCGACCGCAAGGCTTGGTCAACCCCTCCCACTAGCAGATCCTAGGTGTCTTCTACAACCACGACCTCAACCAAACCTTGGGCGGACCCTAGGTCCGGTGCCAGCACCGGCTCATCCAGCGGACCAGAAGAACACCAAGAAGAGTGTGCCGTCTAGCACGCGGTGCGTCCTGGTCGCCCATCGTGGCGTTGACCTCAGCATTAGCATATGTTATTTATTTATTTCCCGATGTCCAAACCATAAGTATGATTGTGGTGTGATACAGCGTGTTCGTTTCCCGGAAGAAAAGTTGTCTGCCGATTTTTCTTTTCTTTAGATGCCATTCTTTGTTTTGTTACTCTTATGCATGTGACACTAAGAGATTATATAGTACTCCCTCCGTAAACTAATATAAGAGCGTTTAGATTACTATTTTAGTGATCTAAATGCTCTTATATTAATTTACAGAGGGAGTACTATATATGCGTGGGTTCTTCTCGAGCGGCTGTTGGACAGTAAATTTGTTCATGTGGCCGCCATACCTCATATCTTTATGTTTAGCATTAGGTTATTAATAACCATATTTTGTCTACATTGTTCATTGCATGCCGTTTGTAAGTTTCTTGATTCCTGTCTTTTTTATTGTAGAACACCTGCACCTAAAGAAAATAATTCATGATTGATAGACTAGAACCAAAGATTTCTTCATCTGAGTGCACCGCACAATAGAAAGTTGCAGAATCTAGATCGCTTAATTGTGTATTTGCACTCAATTGTAGTTGCAAGCCAGAACATTTACTAATTTATATCAGGTAGTTAGAAATAGTTTCACACACAGTTAATGTTGATAATACACATGAACTGTTAGATTAGTCTTTTAGTGTTAGCATGTGTTCATATAATTATATTTAGTGTATCAAAGAGATATTATTAATCTATCATGAACCAATTGGAAAATTCCTTATCTATTGACTGCAGGAAGGCATGGTTGTTGCATGTTGATCCAGAGAACAATGTCATACAAGATAAAACTGTCACTCCTGCTGTTTCATTTAGAAGAATTCATCTTCATAGCTGCTCCCAACATCTTACGCTTAGCAACACAATTGCCAATTGGCCAAAAACAACTCTTGCTAATATACCAAAATTCACACCTTTAATCATCACACCTTACTTGTTTCCTTTAAGTAGATGAAAGGCAAAGTCAAGGAACCTTCCATGAGTGCCTTTGGTCGGGTGAGCTTCGCAACTTTGTAATGGTCACTGTTGTTGCACACTGTTGACATTGATCAAGTTGCATCAATTCCGACTTTCAGGTAAAGAAGTAGAAACACAACGGATGACAAGAGGTACAAAACGAGTGATGCTCAGCAAAAGAGGGTGCTGGAGAATGATCAAGGATGGCAAGCAGCAAAAAGACACTTAGATATGGTTTATAAAGGTGCCATATTTTTATCTACTTAATACTCTTCCATCTCATTTTGTTAATTTATTCATGTACCCTTCTGCTCCTTTGATAAGGATGGCATCGGTGTTGGTTATTTTTTTACAGGGTTAAAAGGATTTCATTGCTCAATTGTTGGAATACTCGTTCCTACATAGCAGAGGAACGTCCGGTTATAAAATGCTGTTCTACTGGTAGAGGGCTTGGTTTGCTGCAGAGGTCTCATACTATTCATGCCGAGCTTTGCTGCTATTCTTGATCTTGTGTATTATTTATAGTGGTTGACATCATTATGCTAAGATTTGGACATTCACTAATGATGTGATAGAAAAAAAAAAGAAAACTAGAATATCGTTTACTTGAGTGCATCATGCATGTCTCCTTTTTTTCTATTGTAATACCAACAGAATTCTCTTTTTTGTAAAATCGGAGTTTGTTCACTTTCGTCGTTGTCAATGTAACTTTATGCAAATTAAACTTTCATGATCCCTGTACCAGTTTATTTAGAAAAAAATCCATCATTCTATTGTAAAAATGGACGGGCACGACAATCTGCATTACTTTGAAGACAAACTTCATGAAGATTTTATTTTCACTTTATAAATTTCTACCAATCTATTGTAAAAATGGATGGGCGCGGCAATGCGCGCCTTCAATGATCTAGTTAGAAGTTACAACTACTCTAAAATGACATCGATCCATGAGATGCCTGCTCAAAAATGCAGTTAGATGTCTCAAAAATGTCATCGTTAAGTTAGATGTTTGCTTAGAAATGCCATTAGACAATGTTATTTTCACATCAAACCCGTTGACCATGTTACATGACAAAAATAAGCCGATTCTCACAATGATAAGTATGGCCCTGCTTATCAGGAGTAACCAAGCGAATAAGTTTATAGGAAAATAAGAATGTTGTTGGGATCAAGTTGGCCCCACACTTTATTTTACTATAGTGAGATAGAAGGAGAGCTGACATGCTGGTCCACCGGTATTTATGTCATTATAACATGGCAAAAGAGATTTGAGTCACAATAATGATGTCCAGCACAACACACCCCTCAAATAAAACTAAGCACCCTGAAATTCTTTGACAACTAAACTGTTGGCTATGATGTTGGCCATATATATTGTACGTATATAATGTGAAGAAACGAGTGGTAGTACTAGACCAACTAAAAGATGAAATGTAAGAAATATAACAAGAAGAAATATAACATAGTTCTGCTGGGGGCTCAGCACAACACACCCCTCAAATAAAACTAAGCACACCTGAAATTAAACTAAGCAACTAATCCGGTAGACACTGCATTAGAATCACCATGAGCAACGACACTGCCACCTTACTCGGAGTCCTCGTCCACGTCCTCGACTTCGTCCTTGTCCCTCTTCCTCTTGGCCGATACTTCTTTGCTTGAACCGCACACTTGGCTCTTGCTCTTCATCCAACCCTAGTAGATATTGAAACAAAGGTAGCCATCCATTGCAGCATACTAGATGTGGTCTATATCTAGTACATTCCACTGCCATGCATGACGATAAAACATGTGCGGAGGTTTCTTCAGTTTACCGTACGAAGGATGAACCATGGCTCCTGCCAGGGTCAGCATTGAAGGCTGATCATGGGAGGCCACCAGCCCATTCTTCTGGAGGTCGAAGGCGTTGCCTACAACGAGGCCTATCCGACCCAGGACTTTTCTGTCGTTCGTAAAGTCTACAGTAACGAATTTGACTAGGTCGTCCTTGAGGAAGTTCTTAAAATCCTGGCACTCAATGTCAACATGGTATATGTGGTAGACCAAGCATAATTCATGCATGCAAACCTGGATCACGGCAGGCATCATCTTCTCTTCCTCCTTTAGATTCTTCTCTTTGTCCAGGGTTGTGGTGTACTCAACATCTAGCCCAGCGACCTATTCATCATTTGAGTTTTCGAACATGCGTCTGAAGTGAGCAAGGCATCCTTTCACCATCGTGGAAGAACGGTGTAGATGACGTCGAACTCATCGCCGGTGATGGTTCTAACCTTGTACTCACCAACGATCATGGAGATTTGGGACGCCGTGGATTTGGGAGGAGGGTTAGGATTAGTAGAACTACCATAATATGAAAGGACGGGACGACTAGGAGCGAACTATCGTAATGTTAAAGGACGTCCGGGGATGAGTAGGAGCGAACTGCCAGTGGTTTTTGATTGTAAAAATGTTGAGTGGGCATGCAAACGGCATGGTAGTGGCTTGCCTGGTGGATAAACTGATTCATGCACAGTACTACGGGGGGGCAATTAGATGTCGTGTCTACTCGACGCCCAATTAAATGGCTTTTGATGTCATGTCAAGCGTTGGAAAAATTATAGGTGATACGAAGCTTTCCATTCTCCCATGATGCGGGCTTACGAGAGCCCTTGGATCTGAGATCAAACGGTTGCAAGGCATGATTCTAGACCTATGGGTGAATGTCCTATCCTGGAGGGTTATTCTGCAAATTTTCAGCAACTTAGCATGCAACCGTTCGATCTCAGATCCAAGGGCTGCTAGCAGCCTGTATCATGGTCGCGCCTACCACGACCGTCGCCTCGTGCACGCGGTCGTGCCCTTGGAGATTTAACACAGTGTGTTAGGCTATCTGATGTTGGCATGTCATACATAGTCATCACTTAGTCACTCATACTATAACAAGGTTAGCTATAAGGTTGGCTATACGGGTATTTTTTTACTTCTCTCTATCTCTTTCTTCGTTGTATTTATTGCATTTGCCAAGGAGTGACCTCTTTCAATGAAATGGTGCTTAGATAAGGTGCTGAGGGCATTAAATGGCTTAGCAATCAAATCCCAAATGCATAGGTGCTTAGTTTTTTGTTGCTAAGTTTGCTTCATTTAATTAGCTATAGACTCAAAATTGACTTTTCACCTAGGTACACTCGCTTAGCACCGTTTATTCCTTGGGTCACCAAACTAGTCTCTCTCTTCTTAATTAACTTGCCAAATCAGACTTTATGCCTATGTGGCAGGCTTAGCACCTGTAGGACCAAGTAAGTAGTACAATAATGGGCTATAAGCCCGCTTTACATGGCATTTTTGCATATGTGGAGGAAAGAGGCAAGGAAAAAGTGGAGGAGTGGGCTCTCATGCAAGAGCCAGCCTCTACATGGTGGAGCATTGGGAGAGGCACCTGTATGGAGGTGGTCAAGAATCAGGAGACTCACGCCGGTCGTAGCGTTGTAATTAAAATGATAATGGCAAGTCAAATCATGGGGCCCCACCTGTCCAGCAGTAACTTGCTGTCAAATCACACAGCCCTACGTTTGCAGCAGCCTACTCCCTCATCTTCTCGCGTCTTTGTCGAACCGACTAGGTGGAACAGCCCCGCCTATCGAGCAGCAAAAGCCCCGCCCTCGACTTTTAAATAGCATAGTATACTAATTTTGTATCCATGGATTGCGCCATGGAGCAAAGCCTCAAGAGAATGGTGGTAAACATGTACAGAGTATACAGCACGCCCGTCGCGTTCACTTTGCACCCCAGATGGTCGGTCGGTCTGGCACGCCGCTCTCCGAATGGAACGCGCATCATATTGCGTTCGCACACACATGTGGGACCGCAATTAAGAACCGACCATAGGCACACTCCCCGGCCCCGCAAGTCGGGTCAGTTAATAGAAGAGAGAGATGAGCGATAGTACTACTAGAGAAGTGTTGTACATACGTTGGTGCCTGGACGATCCCTGCAAGACATGGAAGATAAGATCGTCCATGCATGTGACCAGACTCTAGCAGACACGCCTGGATTGGCTATCGTCTACATATCGTGCAGGCTGTGTTGTACAGGGTTGTAGTTCTGGTGAGAAATCTAAAAAAAGATTTGTTGTCATCTCACAAAATTAGGTGTCATGTGCTTCGGATCACTGTGAGGGTTAAATAGCGACAACTGAGTTCCTCCAAGGGGGTAGTCATTGGGGGTGATGGAGTCCTGGATTAGGGTATCCGGACAACCGGACTATATACTTTGGTCGGACTATTGGACTATGAAGATACAAGACTCAAGACTTCGTCCCGTGTCCGAATGGGACTCTCCTTTGCGTGGAAAACAAGCTTGGCGATTCGGATATTATATTTCCTTCCTTGTAACCGACTCCATGTAACCCTAGCCCTCTCTGGTGTCTATATAAACTGGAGAGTTCTGTCCATATGAGGACGATCACAACATTAATAATCATCATAGGCTAGCTTCTAGGGTTTAGCCTCTACGATCTCGTGGTAGATCAACTCTTGTAACACTCATATCATCAATATCAATCAAGCAGGAAGTAGGGTTTTACCTCCATCGAGAGGGCCCGAACCTGGGTAAACATTGTGTCCCTTACCTCATGTTACCATTAGTCTTAGACGCATAGATCGGGACCCCCTACCCGAGATCCGCCGGTTTTGACACCGACATTGGTGCTTTCATTGAGAGTTCCTCTGTGTCGTCGCTGCAAGGCTCAATGGCTCCTTCAATCATCGACAACAACGTGGACCTGGGTGAGACTTTCTCCCCCGGACAGATATTTGTGTTCGGCGGCTTCGCACTGCGGGCCAATTTGCTTGGCCATTTGGAGCAGATCGACAGCTACGCCCCTGGCCATCGGGTCAGGTTCGGAAACCTAAACTACACGGCCGATATCCGCGGAGACTTGATCTTCAATGGATTCGGGCCTATGCCAGGAGCGCCGGACAGTCACGATGAGCATGGCTTAGACCTAAATCCAGGGCAGATTGCGTCGCCCGAGGACGGGTGGATGGACCCCGCCCCGGAAGCTGCACACCCATCGGCGGTAGAGCCGAACACAGACTTCGCCCCCAAGGAAGCTGTGACACCGGACCCCCGGACTAGTATCCGGTTGTAGGTTCCAGTCCGCACACCTCCGAGCCCGCCGAATCAGGTTGGGCACCGGTCATGGAGTTCACCGCTGCTAAACTCTCTCTCTTTGTCAGGAGACACTTGGCTGAACTATGTCCGGCTCGAGTGGGAAGCTGGCGACAAAGGAATTCGTCGCCCACCCACCTCCCACTTCATAGCCACGATCGATGATTTGACCGATGTGCTTGACTTCGACTCCGAAGACATCGACGGTTTGGATGACGATGTAGGAGAAGAACAGGAACCACCACCCACGGGGCGGTGGACAGCCACCTCTTCATATGACATATATATGGTGGACACTCTGAAAGAAACCAATGGAGATGAGGCAACGGAGGATAACCCCTCAAAGAAGAAAGCAGAGCATGGGCGTCGCCAGCGCCACTCCAAGCCCCGCCACAGCAATACCGGCACAAAGGTCAAAAACAATCCAGAAGATGCCAAAGATAAATACAAGCCCGATCATCCTGCCTTCGAGTAGGCCGGACAAGTGACGGATGGATACTCAGCGAGGAACAACTGCACGCCCCCCCTCCGAAGACAAAGTGAGCCTCGGCGATGATGAATTTGGCGTGCCTGAGGATCCCGCAGAACAAGTTCGCTTCAAACAACGGCTTATGGCCACGGCGAGGAGCCTGCAAAAGAAGCAACAACAGCTCAAAACTGACCAAGATGTGCTCACTGACAGATGGACCAAGGTCCTGGCCACCGAGGAATACGGACTCAACTACCTCGACAAAGAGCACACACAGCACAATTTGCTACCTCAGCCAAAGAAGGAGAACCTAAGGCGCATACCCCGACGCCAGTATATCACCACGCTCCTGGACAATACGCAGGAGACACGAAGCAACATCCTCAAGCCTCGGCGTGATTTTCATAAACGTCAAGTCAGGGAAGTTGGTGCCGAATTCAGCGGCCCCCGAGCCGGCCAGCGGAAAAAGTGCAGCTCAAGTCCATCCGGCCCAAGCAGCATACTCGATCAACCATGTGAAATTCATGGTACCCCTAGAAGGGCTGCCAAACATACCAATAGAGAATGCCAGATCCTCAAAGCAAAATGGCTGGTCGTGCGCCGGAAACAATGAAGGGAGGTTCCAAACAACGAAAGACCGATCAAACATGGTGAGGTCAAAGGAAGATCCCCCCAAACATATGGCCGATCGTCTCCGACCACATCGACCGTCCGAATAACATCAGCCATAACAATTTTATTGCACTCTCTATCAACCCAATAGCTGGGGGGATCCATTTCACACGAACCCCCATGGGCATAAACCTATCAACAACATCTCCTCAAAGATGCAAGGTGCAAAGGCCAAGTTTTAACTGGCCCACCATACTAGTGGTTGTCTTCGGATCACCAAACAAATACCACGCCGAAGAATAAGTCTTCGGCACTGTCCCCCCCTACACAGTAATTACCACATACTACCGGGACGAACCACGTTGTCTTGATTCAACGGGGTATAACATTAGGCCAGTCCCGCATGACATAGTCACAATTATGGGAAACACCGAGCTCCACCACCAGGGTGGAAATCCTATCGCTGCTGTAATAGCGAGCCGTGCCTATTTGCCAAATTTCGATTCGGCAGCCAACTACCCGGACACCAATTGAGGAGTCCGAACTACCTTATGGCATGATAGCCTGGTTCACCCAAGCTCCGATCATGCACCCGCGGTTCAACCACAGGACATGCAGCTGCCCTTAAGCATTTGTCTTTACAGACTAACCTCGGCGCGGAATAGGACTGGCGACGTGGAATCAGCTCGGACGCACAAGGCAGGAGCACATAAATAACCCCCCCCCCAAGGGTGGCAGTCCGTATACAGTTTAGATCCACACGCAGCCTCCTCCAGCTCGGCCATGACAGGTTCTACCAAAAAACACCTCTTTTTATAATTATAACCTATACTCATATGCATAGACATGTCACTCTACTACAATGCGTAGACTTAAATAACACTTACCGGTCGTCGTTCCTCATTTACACCTTTCTGTCATAAACGGCACCCACGCCTCGTGTTATGACCCAATATGCGAGGGGCTTCATAATATTTATGATATGGCAACAAAGTCCGACCACCTTTTCGGTCGCTCGGCACCCCAAACTTATAGCACTATATGCATCAGCTCCGAATCATGTCTTGGGTCATTAGTTGGGTTTGCCCGGCTCCCATGTTTTGGTACCTTACGTTCCGCTCTATCGGCTAAGGTAGCGCTGGGAGAACTACTGTGATTGTGTCCCGGTTTTTCCGGACGAGCACCTCAGTAGAGAAAGCCGAAAACTGACTGTCATGATACGGCGAGAGCTGGTCGCTGTTCGAGAGGTTGTAAAATCTTTAAAGATTTATTCTGCATAATGCCATTATAAATGCAAAGTGTGATGGATCGGCCTTCCAATCAGGAGCTGATAGAGCCCCTAGTATGGTCTTCCGAACACTAGGGGTTGCGCCAACCATACTCGAATTCCTATGGCTAGGTGAGAGTGATAAAGCCCAATAGTCTGATTGCCTGGTTTGCTGTGAGTAACACCTCCTTAACAGGACCCAACAATGGGAGAAAGAGTGTACAAGTATATCCCGAACACCCCCGTACTTTTCATGAGGGGGCAGAAGCCGACGACTGGCCAACTCTCAGGATTTATATACACTAAACAGCCGCATAGGAAGAACAAAAAGTTCACATAAACAGGCAATAAATAATAAAAATGCCATTATCCCGCATTACAAAGAATGGCACTACTGCCTTCAGGGAAATATAGTGTCTTTGGTACACTGATCCGCCACAAGGCGGGCTCCTCTCAGGACACCCTCATAGTACAACTTGGGCTTGCGATGCTCCTTACCCTCCGGTGGCCCCTCAGTCATCAGCTTCTCAGCATCAAGCTTCCCCCAATGCACCTTCGCACGGGCAAACGCCATGCGTGCACCCTCTATGCAGACCGATCTCTTAATGACATCAAGCCGAGGGAAAGCTCCAACAATCTACTTCACGAGTCCGAAGTAACTGCTTGGAATTGGCTCCGCGGGCCACAGCCGGACAACCAAGTCCTTCATGGCCAGTTTTGCTGCCTGGTGCAGTTCGACCAGCTGCTTCAGTTGATCGATAAAGGGCACCGGATAATTCGGCACCAAATACTGCGACCAGAAATGCCTCTCCTCAGACTTCTTCTCCTCAGTCCGGTAAAATTGGGCAGCATCTGATATGTTGTGTGGCAGATCCGCAGACGCCCCTGGAGAAACAAGAATTCAGCTTGTCGCTTAGAGTTCCTCCCATTACTATGCAAAAATGCCCTTGAGTATAGAATGCCCTTGAGTGCATCAATTTTGGCACTCGCTCCTAGAGCATACAACACAAATATTTTCATCAGGCACAACTTCTAATTTGTGCTTGATACGTCTCCAACGTATCTACTTTTCCAAACACTTTTGCCCTTGTTTTGGACTCTAACTTGCATGATTTGAATGAAACTAACCCGGACTGACGCTGTTTTCAGCAGAACTGCCATGATGTTGTTTTATGTGTAGAAAAGAAAAGTTCTCGGAAGGTCCAGGAAATCCACGGAGGCACTTTTTGGAATTAATAAGATTTTTTTGGCGAAATAATCAATGCCAGGGGGCCCATAGGCTATCCACAAGACAGCCCCCCCCTAAGGCGCGGCCTCCTATCTTGTGGGCCCCCTGGACCTCCACCGACCTCAACTCCAACTCCAAATATTCCGTCTCGGGGAGAAAAATTCAAGGAGAAAGTTTCATCGCATTTTACGACACGGAGCCGCCGCCAGGCCCTAATCTCTCTATCTCGAGGCCTGATCTGGAGTTCGATCGGGGTTCCGAAGAGGGGGGTTCATCGCCGTCATCATCATCAACCATCCTCCATCACCAATTTCATGATGCTCATCGCCGTGCGTGAGTAATTCCATCGTAGGCTTGCTGGACGGTGATGGGTTGGATGAGATTTACCATGTAATCAAGTTAGTTTTGTTAGGGTTTGATCCCTAGTATCCACTATGTTCTCAGATATTGCTATGACTTTGCTATGCTTAATGCTTGTCACTAGGGCCCGAGTGCCATGATTTCAAATCTGAACCTATTATGTTTTCATGAATATATGTGTGGTCTTGATCCTATCTTGCAAGTATATAGTCACCTATTATGTGTTATGATCCGACAACCCCGAAGTGACAATAATCGGGATACTTCTCGGTGATGACTGTAGTTTGAGGAGTTCATGTATTCACTATGTGTTAATGCTTTGGTCTGGTTCTCTATTAAAAGGAGGCCTTAATATCCCTTAGTTTCCGCTAGGACCCCGCTGCCATGGGAGGGTAGGACAAAATATGTCATGCAAGTTCTTTTCCATAAGCATGTATGACTATTTACGGAATACATGCCTACATTACATTGAAGAATTGGAGCTAGTTCTATATCACCCTATGTTATAACTATTGCATGAGGAATCGCATCCGGCATAATTATCCATCACTAATCCATTGCCTACGAGCTTTTCACATATTGTTCTTCGCTTATTTACTTTTCTGTTGCTACTGTTACAACTACTACAAAAACCCAAAAACATTTATCTTTACTGTTGCTACCGCTACCCTTATTATCATACCACTTTTGCTACTAATTACTTTGCTGCAGATACTAAGTTATCCAGGTGTGGTTCAATTGACAACTCAACTACTAATACTCAAGAATATTCTTTGGCTTCCCTTGTGTCGAATCAATAAATTTGTGTTGAATACTTTACCCTCGAAAGCTGTTGCGATCCCCTACACATGTGGGTTATCAGTGCTCAACTTAGCACAAGGTTTCGACATACCTTGCTTGTCCTCCAACCGCTTCTTCACACGGCCAAGTTCCTCTTCGGCCCGTTCTAGACGTTGCTTTAGTTTGGACACCTCCGCACTATGAGCGGCGGTTGTCTCTGCAGACGCCTGTTTTCAAACAAAGGGATACACGTCATTAACAAAGTCTCCTGCAAAGCGGATGATTTGATCCCCTGTCTAGCTTTCTCTCCCTTTCGCCGGATAGTGCATCAGGGGCTACTACTCATACTGTGAAAATCTCCAAAAGGTTTCTAAAAAACATACCTCAAAGCCCTTTATAAGGCTAAGGCAGGACTCATTCAGTCCGCTCTCGGCGACTGAATCTTTTCAATCACCGCATCCATGATAGTGCGATGCTCACCGATGATGGATGCACTCTTTAGCGCCATCGATAGGCCGTCGGGCAGCTCTGCTTGGACAGAGGTTGCTAGCGGAGTGGGCGGGCCTCCCCCCGTCAAGGGTAGCTGCTTGCCTGATCCTGGAGCCCCAAAAGTCTCCAGGACCGTGTCCGGCCGTGGGCCGAATCCAACATCGCCCCCACCGTCGACAAACATGGGAGCTGCTGCTCCCGTGTGTCCGGCCCCAGGGATATGCTCCCCCTGGTCCGGGCCCCGCTGAGACGACACCTCAGTGTCGCACCTAAGTTCCAAGCAAGGGCCCGCAGGTGGCGTCTCGCTCGCCAGGGCATCAGTACTTCGTGAATCCTCCGATGAGGACTGTCCAGCGTGGGACCTCGCCGGGCTGTACAAAACGTAGCAACAGTTGAAACTACTACATCATAACGACCCCGGGAACGTAGGTGTGGGCGGGTCTTGTATACTTACGACTTTACCAGGGGCTGGGCCATGGGATCCCACTCCGGGCTACTATCAACAGCCATGGTGGACGCCTCGGGGAGGGGACCTTTTCGGTGATTCAGCCTCCAGGGATGAGGAAGCCGTCCTTTTCTTCCCTCCCCCTATGGGGGGCTCGTCTTCTTCCCCCTCCTCTTCATCTTCGGAGGGGAGATGGTCGTGGGAGTCTTCGGATTTCGTGTCCAAAGCATCGCGACGACGGAGGCCACTCCAGGTCTTCTTGACCTTCTCGAAGACCTCCTTCTTCGGCGCCTTGTAAGGCACTGGGACCAGCATCTTCGTCAGAAGAGGTCCGGCCGGTTCCTCCGGCAGTGGGGCCGGACAGTGTATCCCCTCCACCTTTCTCGTCCATTCCTGGGATTATTATAGAAAACGGGATAAATGCGTCTCTCTCAGGACAGGTCAGCTATAACATGGAAGGACATAGCACAGCGATGACTTACCGGACTCGCAGAGCGGGATAGTTGATACCCGCGGTCCTCGGCGGAGCCCGACCACGGTTTTCTGGACTTGAAGAGCACCTTCTAGATGTCCTTGTGGGAAGAGCCATAGAGCTCCCGTAGCGTCTGGTGTTCGTACGGGTCATACTCCCACAAAATGTAGGCTCGACGCTGGTAGGGGAGAACCAGGCAAACTAACATCACCTGGACTACGTTGACGAGTTTGACATCCTTGTCGACCACGCTCTAGACGCGTGATTGGAGCATCGACAGATCGTCGTGTGAGGACCAGTTCAGGCCCTTCTCGGGCCAGGACGTGGGCCGCAGTGGGGCTTCGGATCTAAATTCGGGGGCAGCAGCCCACTTTTTACCGCGGTTCGGTGATATAGAAATGTTGCTGCTGCCACTCCTTGACGGAATCATTAAAGGCGCTGGTCGGCCATACGACCTTTGGCATCTTGCTCACCATGGCATCGCTGCATTCGGCGTGCTTGCCATTCACCACCTTGGGCTTCACGTTGAGAATCTTCAGCCATAGGCCGAAGTGAGGCGAAATACGGAGAAAAGCTTCACACACGATGACAAACGTCGAGATGTTAAGGAAAGAATTGGGGGAAAGGTCATGGAAATCTATCCCGTAATAATACATGATGCCGCGAACAAATGGGTGGAGGGGAAACCCAAGCCTGCGGACAAAATGCAGAAGGAACACAACCTTCTCGTGGGGCTCCGGAGTGGGGACGATCTGTCCCGCCGGTGGAAGATGATGGCCGATTTTCTTGCCCAAGTACCCGGTCTCTCGGAGCTTTTTGATGTCCCTCTCCCGAACGATAGAGGCCATCCATTTGCCTCCAGCTCCGGATCCGGACATCTTCGAAATCTCTCTTCGTTGGAGAAGAAGAGCGCTTGGGCACGAGGGTTCAAGCAAAAGGGGGTGGACTAGCGAAAGGAACAGGCGTGGGCAGAAGAGGGAGAGATCTTGTCTCTTTATAGAGGCAGTAAAAGTTTTTGTGCCTCCCCACTTGCCTGGTGGAACCCGCTCGTTCCCCACTCGCCGCAATTGACGGTGCGGTTGGGCTACCCATACTCGTATTGATGAGAATCCCGTAATAAGGGGGCACGATCTCTGCTTCGGCGAAACGTGTAGAGGAAACCACCTCGCTATATGTGCTATGGCTAGTTGTGGGAAAACAATTCGAATAATAAACTGACCGTGGTGTCATGTCACACCGTACAGAAGTGGTCAGCAGATTACATTTGTGAAACATTATTCTCTCTATGGTGATATGCGAAGATCATCTTGCAGATCCGGACACGATTCAAGTGTTCGATAATTAGTTTGGAGTATTCAGAGATGGAACCTGCCTTGCAATGCCAAAGATAAACTGCGTGCCAGACTCATCGTCATTGAAGCCTGGTTCAGGGGCTACTGAGGGAGTCCTGGACTAGGGGGTATCTGGACAGTCGGACTATATACTTTGGCCGGACTGTTGGACTATGAAGATACAAGACGCAAGACTACGTCCTGTATCCGGATGGGACTCTCCTTTGTGTGGAAGACAAGCTTGGAGATTCGGATATTATATTTCCTTCCTTGTAACCGACTCCATGTAAACCCTAGCCCTCTCCATTGTCTATATAAACCGGAGAGTTCGGTCCGTATGAGGACGATCACAACATTCATAATCATCATAGGCTAGCTTCTAGGGTTTAGCCTCTACGATATCATGGTAGATCAACTCTTGTAACACTCATATCATCAATATCAATCAAGCAGGAAGTAGGGTTTTACCTCCATCGAGAGGGACCAAACCTGGGTAAACATTGTGTCCCTTACCTCCTGTTACCATTAGCCTTAGACGCACAGATCGGGACCCCCTACCCGAGATCCGCCGGTTTTCACACTGACAGGGGGCACATGCACGAAGACTACTCGGCTGCCATCTAGGTCAAGCCGGCTATGTTAATTAGGAAATCTATCGATGGACCCCTTTTCTATGAGTTTATCTTTAATTTGAGCTTTGATCCTCGTCTAGTTTGTCCGTCGCGATTCATGTTGTCTCCTTTGGGCAGTGAGGTTATGATTTCTTGTAATGTGACATTTTTTCGTGTTATATGTTATAATTCGGTGCTTCAAATCAAAATGACGACAACTGTGCCTCTAGGGCACGTGCATGAAGACTTCTCGACAGTCATTGACGAGGTCAAGCCGGCTCCGGTAGACAAAAGAAAACTAGTACTCCACTATGGCCCTGTTTGGATCCATGGGTTAGAGTTAGTTTGAGCTAGTTGGGGCTCAAATAGCCCTAAAGTATCCAAGCATGAGGGTTAAATTGGAGCAAGTTGCACCGAACCCACCAAAAAAAACTATCCCACCCAAGAGGTGCTAATTGGAGATAGTTCTCATTCCTCCCACTGAAAAATCAATTTTCTCTCTCCATCAAGTGCATTTATTGTCAATCTAACCCTGTCACCCAAACACCTCTTTGGCAATAGTTAGTTTAGGGTTAGACATGAGTTAGTCTAACCTCTAGCTAAGTTAGAGTATCCAAACAGGAGCAGTATAGGACATGCAAGTTGCTCAAAGCATACAGTCAAATTCGTATGTGAAAGGATATATTTTTTTAAACGGAATGTGAAAGGATCTTCGAATGATATACTTTTCAAATTATATAAGTCAAAGGCATCCTCGAAGAATACATTAGGCCCTATATAAAATCTTATCGATAGTCAAAATCAAGTGTTCTAAACGAGTTCAAAACGAGAAACTGGAACCACTCACGGCACGGCACGCCTGTCTCATTTGCTCCATCGGTCAAAGCGCTTCGTCTTGTTGGCATAACAATAGAGTATAGAATTTTTTTAGAATGCTCTTGGCATGTCGCTAACATGTGATGAGTTAACTGACCTCAATAGACAGCAAAAATGCCAGCCCGCCACACTTTGAGAGAGACGAGGAGCGAGAAGCGATATGGGCTGCTGGATTACTAGAGCTAGGTGTCGCACAGAAGCCAAGAAATATGGTGATAGCATGTGTTAACCATGTGGTATGATGTAACTACATAGGGTTGCCGTGTTTCGTACTCTTCGAGTCCACTATAGAGATGATTGGTTGATTTTATATCGCGAAATAATATAAAATATTACAAGTGCAGACGCTCCACCACGAGGTTCCTTGCTCCTTCTCGGTCGTCGGGAATCTATGTTCGTCCACTCTTTTTTTGACGTGAGCTTTGTTCATCCTTTTGCCAACACACGAAACATCTAGCATCAAGGTGCACGTGTCATGCAAGAAAATGGAGATAATCAGATAAGCAGTGCGTAAGTGAGTCGTGCACTTCGATGGCACCTAGTACTACGCAATACGTTTTCTCCTCGATTGCACGTGAATAGTGCATGTACTCAACGACGGAGCACGGGATGGTAGCCATGACATGGTCAGCCCTTTTTTGGAGAGAGTATGTACTAAATAACTTTGATGTGTCCCATCAACTCGCAGAACAACGAGAAGCTTGCTTACTACGCCTTCTCCCTCGCCAACGCGTGCACGGTGGCTTGCAGCACAAGTCGAAACTTTTGCTTACAAGCCACCGGCCCACCTATAGAACCGCCTCGCGCTGGCCAATTCCTCCCGAAACACCTAAGGAGGCGGTTGAACTGAACAAGTCTAACTTGCTCCAATTTAACCCTCATGTTTGTATACTTTAGGGCTATTTGGGCCCCAACTAGCTCAAACAAACTCTAATCCATGGATCCAAACAAGGCCTATATAGGCAGGAGCCTCCACGCTTGCTTGCTAGTGTTGCTCTCTTCACACTGTCTCGTCCTCTCCAGATCTAAACACGACAGCGGTGGCCTCTCTCTCTCTCTCTCTCTCCCTCTCTCTCTACTCACCGCTGGTCATAGATCCAGCCGGATCCTCTCTGTCGGGGAAGGTGAGAAGGTGCAACGTTCATGCGGTTGTCCTCGGCAACGGCTCATACCCACTGCCGGCGTGTCCCGATCAGCGTGCCTTGCCGTTCTCTACCAAGCACCGCTGGCTAGGGAGGGTTGTCGATGTCAAAACCGGCGGATCTCGGGTAGGGGGTCCCGAACTGTGCATTTAAGGCTAATGGTAATAGGAGGCGGGGGACACGATGTTTTACCCAGGTTCGGGCCCTCTCTATGGAGGTAATACCCTACTTCCTGCTTGATTGATCTTGATGATATGAGTATTACAAGAGTTGATCTACCACAAGATCGTAGAGGCTATACCCTAGAAGCTAGCCTATGATTATGATTGTTGTTGTCCTACGGACTAAACCCTCCGGTTTATACAGACACTTGAGGAGGCTAGGGTTACACAGAGTCGGTTACAGAGAAGGAAATCTACATATCCAAATATCCAAGCTTGCCTTCCACGCAAAGGAGAGTCCCATCCGGACACGGGATGAAGTCTTCAATCTTGTATCTTCATAGTCCAACAGTCCGGCCAAAGTATATAGTCCGGCTGTCCGAGGACCCCTTAATCCAGGACTCCCTCAGTAGCCCCTGAACTAGGCTTCAATGACGATGAGTCCGGCACGCAGATTGTCTCCAGCATTGCAAGGCGGGTTCTTCTCCAAATACTCCATAGAAGATTTCGAGCATGAGGATCGTGTCCGGCTCTGCAAAACAAATTCCACATACCACCGTAGAGATTATAATGTTCCACAAATCTAATCTGCTGACAGCATGACATCACGCCATGGTCCGGTCATTATTCGAACCGTTTTTCACAACCAGCCACCGCACATATCGCAAGGCGGTTTTATCGGCACGTCTTGTCGAAGCAGAAATCGTGTCCCCTTATCACGGGATCCTCATCAATACAGACGTGGGTAACCCAACTGTGACATCAAACGTGGCGTTTGGGGACTAAGCGATTTTAACGGGCAACTGGGGAGGTGCAGGATTTTTGCTGCCTTTATAAGGGGATAAGAATTTCCCTTTTCACCCACGCCCTTCTCCACTCATCCATTCCTTTCCGCTCGAGCCCTAGTGCCCAAGCGCTCCTCTTCTCCGACGATGTACGGATCTGGAGCAGGAGGCAAGTGGATGGCCTCTACCGTCCGGGAGAAGGATATCAAAAAGCTCCGGGGGGGCGGATATCTGGCCAAGAGAATTAGCCATCGTCTCCCGATGGCGGGACAGATCATCCCCACTCCGGAACCCCACGAGAGGGTGGTATTCCTCCCTCATTTCGTCCGTGGTCTAGGGTTTCCCCTCCACCCATTTGTTTGCGGCATCATGTACTATTATGGGATTGATTTTCATGATCTATCTCCCGATTCTTTCCTCAACATATCAACATTCATCGTCGTGTGCGAGGCCTTTCTCTGCGTCCCGCCGCACTTTGGCTTATGGCTGAAGGTTTTTAATGTCAAGCCCAAGGTAGTGAGCGGCGAGCATGCCGAATGCGGAGGCACCATGGTGAGAAAGATGCCTAATGTTACGTGGCTGACAGGGACTTTCAATGATTCCATCAAGGAGTGGCAGCAGCAGTGGTTCTATATCACCGAGCCACGCGGCAAGGAGTGGACCGCCGTTCCGGAGTTCAGATCCGGTGCCCCTCTGCGACTCACGTCCTGGCACAAGAAGGGCCTGAGCTGGGCTTTGTCTGACGAGCTATCAGAGCTCCAGACGCGCGTCCAAGACATGGAAGACAAGAGGGTCAAGCTCGTCAATGCAGTCCAGGTGATGTTGGTTCGCCGGATTCTACCATGTCAACACCGAGCTTGCAATCTATGGGAGTTTGACCCGGCCAAGCACCAGACTCTATTAGAGCTCTTTGGCTCTATGAACAAGGACATTTGGAAGGTGCTTTTCAAGTCCGGCAAACCGTGGCCGGACTCCACCGAGGACCATGGGTACCAACTGTCCCGCCCCGCAAGTTCGGTAAGCAACTGAATTTTTGACAATTCATGTGTTCTATCCGTACATCCTCAGAAAAATACTTAATGTATTTCCCATCATTTTCCTAGGGCTGGGCAAAGAAGGCAGGAGAATCTACTGTCCAGCCCCTCTGCCAGAAGAACCGGCCGGCCCACTTCTGATGAAGATGCTGGTCCCGGCGCCATATAAGGCGCCGAAGAAGAAGACCGAAAAGGAGGTCAAGAAGACCAGGGGCAGCCTCCGGCGGCGTGGCGCCCCGGACACAAAATCTGAAGACTCCAGTGCTCATTCTTACTCCGAAGAGGACGGGGAGGAGGAGGACGACGAATCCCCCGCGGGGGGAAAGAAGAAAAGAACGTCCTCCACCTCCTTGGAGGCTGATTCGCCTAAGAGGGGAAAAACTCCTCTTCGAGAGGAGTCCACCGCCGCCGCCGATAGCAGCCCGGAGTGGGATCCCAGGGCTGAGCCCCGAGTGAACTCGTGAGTATAAAATCCGAACACACTCATGTGCCCAGAATTACCACGGCATGATATTTTATCTGAGCCGTACTTATTTCAGTCCGGCAAAGGCCCGCGCCAAACAATCCTCGTTAGAGGATTTGCTGGGTTCGGACGGAATGGAGAGCGGGACACCACTGAAAGCCCCCTCCCCTAAACATAGGGATGAAACCGAGGTGTCGTCCCAGAAGGTCCCTGAATCATACAGGTGGCCTCCGTCAGCTGGAGAAGGTATGTCTGCTCCACCAGCCACCCCTGTCCAACCAGGGGTGTCGGATACTTTATTGGTAGCGCTAAAGGGTGCCTCTATCGTTGATGAACACCATGCCCTTATGGGTGCGGTGATTGAGAAGATTCAGTCCGCCGAGAGTGGACTGAATGAATCCTGCATCAGTCTCATAAGAGGCTTTGAGGTATGTTTTTATGAGGTTTGGAAGAGTGGCATGGTATAGATAGTAGCCCCGATACACTGTTCGGTGAAAGAAAGAACCGGACAGAGGATTCAATTCATGTTCGCAGGAGACTCACTTGATGACATTTATCATTCATTTTAACCGGCAGGCATCTGTAGCGACTGCCGCCTCTCAAGCTGCGGAAGTATCCGGACTGAGGCATAGTCTGGAGCCAGCCGAAGGAGAACTTGGCCAAGTGAAGAGACAACTGGAGGATACTCAACGTATGTAGAAACCTTGTTTATGTAGCACAAATGAATAAGTGTACATGATGGAAATATTTTTACAATGTGCTCTAGGACCGACGGCTGAAATTGAGGCCATGTAGAAGACTGTGGCTGAAGCCGAGAGGAAAGCAGCCGCAGAGCAGGTTCCTCGTGAGAAGCACGAGGCCAAAGTTATTGAAGCTGAGCGAGAGCTTCAAGAGGCCATGCAGAAATGCGAGACCTTGGATCAAAGATTAGCAGGGAAAGATTCCGAACTCTCCCAGGCTTGCCAAGCCACAAATGATGCCCGGGGGGAAGCCCAAGGTGCCCTGAAGGAAATCCAGGAGGCGAGGAAGATTGCGGCTGGTGAGGCTTTTTCTGTACAAAGCAAGTATTGGAGATGAGAAAATCAAATTTGACAACTTGAGTTTTGATGTATACAGGGGTATTTGCGGAGCTGCCGCACAGCATATCTGATGCTGCCCAATTCTACCGAGCCGAAGGAGGGAATACTGCGGATAAGCTCTTCTGGATGCAGTATCTGGTGGCGAATTATCCGGTTCCTTTCTCCGATCAGCTGAAGCAGCTGGTCAAGCTGCATAAGGTGGCCGAGTTAGCCATGAAGGATTTAATTATCCGGCTATGGCCTGCTGAGCCAATTCCAAGCAGCTACCTTGGACTCGTGAACCGGCTTGTAAGTGCCTGCCCTTGACTCGAAGTCATCAAGCGGTTGGTCTGCATAGAAAGTGTGTGAATGGCCTTCGCCCGTGCCAAGGTGCATTGGGGGAAGATGGATGGAGAAAAGCTAATGACCGAGGGATCACCGTAGGGGAAGGAGCATCGCAAGCCCGAACTGTATTATGAAGGTGTCTTGAAAGGAGCCCGCCTTGTGGCGGAGCAATGCACCAAGGACATTATATTTCCATAAATACAGTCGTGTTCGTCCTTTGTAATATTTGAACAAGGGCATTCTTATCATCTATTGCTTGTTGTTTGAAAGTTTTTCCTCCTGTGCGGCCGTTTTATATATTAATCCTGAGAGTTGGCCAGTCGTCGGCTTCCGCTCCCATGTAGTGAGTACGGGGGTGTTCGGGATAAACCTGAGAATTCTTTATCCCAAATTTGGGTCCCTAAAGGAGGTGTTCAGCACAGCGAACCAGGCAATCAGACTATAGGGATTTATCGCTCTCACTTAGCCATAGGAGTTGTTACGAGGAAGGTAGGCGCAGCCCCTGGTGAGAGAGTCCCGGACTAGGGGGTGCCGGATAGCCGGACTATGACCTTTGGCCGGACTCCTGGACTATGAAGATACAAGATTGAAGACTTCGTCTCATGTCCGGATGGGACTTTCCTTGGCGTGGAAGGCAAGCTTGGCGATACGGATATGTAGATCTCCTACCATTGTAACCGACTCTGTGCCTATATAAACCGGAGGGTTTTAGTCCATAGGATGAACAACAATCATACCATAGGCTAGCTTCTAGGGTTTAGCCTCTCTGATCTCGTGGTAGATCTACTCTTGTACTACCTGTCGGTGTCAAAACCGGCGGATCTCGGGTAGGGGGTCCCGAACTGTGCGTCTAGGCGGATGGCAACAAGAGACAAGGGACACGATGTTTTACCCAGGTTCGGGCCCTCTTGATGGAGGTAAAACCCTACGTCCTGCTTGATTGATATTGATATTGTGGATGTTAAAAGAGTGGATCTACCATGAGATCAAGGAGGCTAAACCCTAGAAGCTAGCCTATGGTATGATTGTAAGGGTTGTTCTTGTTGTTGTCCTACGGACTAAAGCCATCCAGTTTATATAGACACCGGAGAGGGCTAGGGTTACATAGAGTCGGTTACAATGGTAGGAGATCTACATATCCGTATCGCCAAGCTTGCCTTCCACGCCAAGGAAAGTCCCATCCGGACACGGGACGAAGTCTTCAATCTTGTATCTTCATAGTCTTGGAGTCCGGCCGATGATGATAGTCCGGCCGATGATAGTTCGGCCGACGATGGTAGTCCGGCTATCCAGACACCCCCTAATCCGGGACTCCCTCACTACCCATATCATCAATATTAATCAAGCAGGAGTAGGGTTTTACCACCATCGAGAGGGCCCGAACCTGGGTAAAAACATCGTGTCCCTTCTCTCCTGTTACCATCCGCCTAGACGCACAGTTCGGGACCCCCTACCCGAGATCCGCCGGTTTTGACACTGACATTGGTGCTTTCATTGAGAGTTCCTCTGTGCCGTCGCCGTCAGGAAGGATGCCTCATCCCATCTTTAAAGATGGCACTGTCGCTAAAGGAGCTTTGTCCATCGGCCAAACTCTCCGGCTAGGCGGTTTTCTTATGACCGCCTGTTTGGCCGCCGCTCCGACGATGACTTCTCGGGTCATCGAAAGCAATCTTCACGTTAACTCAGAACCCGCCGAGCAATTAGATCCGATGGAGCTCTCTTCCTTAAACGAGCTCTTGGATCGCATCGCCGCCCTGGGAGTCGCTACAGACTATGATCAGATTGGGCCTAGACCCGATCTAAGAGAGATCAACTCTCCCTAGGTTACCCACCATGTTGTTGTGGTTGAGGAACAATGCGGCGACCCTTCCTCTATTTGAAGGACTAGCTATGTCCGGATTCCTGATCCCTCCATGCCGGATTCCCGCGGAGGGGAGGACGTCACTCAAGCCCTGAACCTAAAGTCAGGCAGCGGGCTAGATTCATTGGACAACATCCAAGAACCCAAGCTTCCAAGTTCGAAAACTTCTTGGCCCCTGAGTCTTAGATTGGACGGGGTTCCGAATTTAATTCCTCCCGCCCACCCAAACATAAGCGATCTATCCCAAATCCGGCAAGAGCCCGCAGAAACAGTACACATTACTGGGCCAGATTCCTCCTGGTCATCAACAGGATAAAGGATTGCCGCGAGGAGGACGCAATTTCATTCTTCTGCAATAATTGCACGGACAAGGGAATCCTCAACACCGTAAGTCGTCGTGAAATTACACGCTTCGCTGACTTGGCGTCCATAGTACGAAAGTACTGTGCGATGGAAAGCGCCTGGAAAACCGAAATTAATTTTTGGGACAATCCGGCCCTGAATACAACCCCAGTCCGAAATAAAAGGGTGCATCATCACCAGGCACCTGGGTTAAATACCAAAAAGCAAAAACCCTCTATAGGGCATGGAACTGTACTGGAGGGATGGCTCAATGGATCCTGCAAAATTCATAGTACAGAGGGCGCCACTCCAACTCATAGCCTTAGAGCATGTTGGATACTACAGCAGGTGGCCAGAAGTGGCGAAGAGCTTCTAACTCCAGAGCACAAGCCCAGGGATACCAGTACGGTATTAAAAGTCTTTGAGACTTTCGCATCAAATAATATGCGGAAACGAACACTCCGCAGCCTTGTCAAAGTCTACCAAGTAGCAACAATAAACCCATGGAGTGACACAGCTATTACCTTTAATACCAGTGACGAACCTAAATTCCGAACAGCCCGAGCACCAGCCGCATTGGTCCCCAGCCCAATAGTGGACGGCTTTCGCCTTACCAAGGTACTCATGGACGGTGGCAGCGGATTGAACCTCATTTACGAGGAAACCCTCTGAAAAATGGAAATAGACTGGAGCCGCATTGAGCGAAGCAGCACGACCTTTAGAGGAATAATCCCCAGTCGGGAAGCATGTTGTATAGGAAAAATCACACTGGATGTGGTGTTCGGCACGCCGGATAATTAAAGGTCCGAGGAGGTCACGTTCCAAGTGGCCCCGTTCAGCAGCGGATATCACGCTCTATTAGGGCGAGACGCATTCACAATTTTTCAAGCTATACCCCATTACGGGTACATGAAGCTCAAAATGCACGGGCCCAATGGAATCATCACTCTTGCTAGTGACCCGGACATAGCACTCCGCACCGAAAACAAGACAGCCGCACTGGCCCTTGAGGCACTATCCAAAGCCCTAGTGGCCAAAGAACTCACTCCGCTGCGCTCCATGGTGAACAGGGACGATGTGATACTCGATAAGAGATCCAAGTCAACCTCCTTTAAACCAGCGGACGAAATAGTCAAATTCCAAGTCCATCCAACGGACCCTACAAAAACGGCCTCCATCGGGGCACAATTAAACCCTGATGTAGATGCCACACTACGAGAATTCCTACGCGAAAATTGGGACATTTTCGCCTAGCACCCTTCAGACATGCCAGGAATCCCACGCCGGCTGGTCGAGTACAGCCTAAACATCCTAAAAGGATTCAAGCTAGTCAAACAAGATCTTCGGTGTTTCTCCGAACCCAAGAGACGGGCCATGGGAGAGGAGCTAGCCAAACTATTGGAGGCCGGATTCATCAGAGATATAAAACATCCGGACTGGCTAGCAAACCTGGTGATGGTACCAAAGAAGGACAAACGCCGCCGCCTATGCGTCGATTTCAAGGACCTTAACAAGGCTTGCCCAAAGGATCCCTTCCCCCTCCCCCGCATCGATCAAATTATCGACGCTACTGCAGGACACGATTCATTGTGCTTC
Source organism: Triticum aestivum (assembly GCF_018294505.1). NCBI lineage: Eukaryota > Viridiplantae > Streptophyta > Magnoliopsida > Poales > Poaceae > Triticum > Triticum aestivum. The sequence continues at coordinate 648,151,962 of NC_057810.1, forward strand.
CTCGACGCATACTCCGGCTACCACCAAATTAAGATGGCAGAGCCCGACCAAGACGCGACGGCATTCATCACCCCATACGGCCCATTCTGCTTCAACACAATGCCCTTCGGGCTCAAAAACGCTGGCGCAACATATCAATGCATGATTCAGACATGTCTGGAAAACCAGATTGGCAAAACAGTGGAGGCATACGTAGACGATGTGGTCGCTAAAACCAAGCATGTCGAAACTCTAGTAGACGACTTGAGGCTCACATTCGATAATCTCCAAACATATGACATCAAGCTCAACCCGGAAAAATGCGTTTTCGGCGTACCAGCCGAAAAGCACTTGGGCTTCATTGTATCCGACAGAGGAATTGAAGCAAACCCAGCCAAGATCTGAGCTCTATCACAATTGGATATCCCAAAGGACCTCAAACAAATACAAAAATTGACTGGATGCATGGCGGCTCTAAGCCGCTTTATCTCCCGTTTGGGAGAAAAGGCATTACCCCTTTATCGCCTCCTCTGACGCACCGAACACTTCGAGTGGACGGATGCCGCCACGGCCGGACTCGAAGAAATAAAAGCCATATTGGCAACAAACCCGGTCCTGGCCGCACCCAATATGGGCGAACCAATGCTATTATATATCGCGGCAACTCATCAAGTTGTATGCGTGGTACTCGTTGTCAAACGAGAAATGGACGGACACAAGTTCCCCCTTCAAAAACCAGTTTACTACGTGTCCACTGTCCTAACTCCATGCAAGTCATGGTACCCGCATTATCCAAAGATAGCGTACGTGGTGTTTATGGCATCCCGGAAGCTGCGACACTACTTTCAAGACTGTTTGATAATAGTAGCCTCCGAAGTACCTCTTAACGACATTATAAACAACCGCGACGCGACGGGCCAGATTGCTAAATGGGCCATTGAGCTCCTCCCGTTCGACATAACCTATAAGCCACGGCGAGCTATTAAGTCGCAAGTTTTGGCCGCCTTCGTCGCTGAATGGACTGAAGCCGAACTCCCTAAAGAGTACGGCGCATATTCCAACTGGATCATGCACTTCGACGGCTCCAAAATGTTGGCTGGTCTGGGGGCTGGCATCATTCTGACGTCCCCAACCGGAGATACAGTTCAATACGTACTCCAGATAATGTATACGGACTCCAACAACACAGCCGAATACGAGGCCCTTCTACATGGTCTCCGGATGGCAGTCTCCACGGGCATTCAACGCCTAGAGGTGCGCGGGGATCCGAACCTCACGATATCCCAAATAAATGGAGACTTCGATGCCAAGGATCCAAAAATGGCAGCCTATCGCAACGCCGTCCTAAAAATGTCAGCTCGGTTCGAGGGGCTCGAATTTCACCATATAGCCCGGGATAACAACTAGGCAGCAGACGTATTGGCACGCATTGGCGCAAAGTGCGATGCCGTCCCTCCCAACTTCTTCCTAGAGAGGCTGTTTAAGCCATCCGTACTATGGGAGGGGGAGTCCGGAAATAACAACCCGGACCCAACCGCACTGCCCGACATCGAACATTCTAACACAATTGGTGGTTCTGCCAATGAAGTAACACCCTCAGCCCACGTAATAATGGCAGGCATCGCCCCGTGGACGGAACCATTCCTAGCCTACCTAACCAGGCAGGAACTTCCCGAGGACCAAAATGAGGCCCGCTGCATAGTACGGCGATTTAAAGCCTACAAGGTCCATGAGGGAGAGCTTTATAAGAAAAGCACAACTGGAGTCCTTCAAAGGTGTATCTCCGAAGAGGAAGGGCGGAATCTTCTGGCCAAAATTCATGCCGGACTCGGCGGGCACCACGCCGCAGCCGGGGCCCTTGTAGGCAAGGCCTTCCATACAGGATTCTATTGGCCGACGGCCCGACAGACGCTCAGGACTTAGTCCAACGATGCGTCGGTTGCCAGCTCTTCGCTAATCAAAGCCACATGCCACCCATCGCCCTCAAAACTATACCCATCACCTGTCCCTTCGCGGTCTGGGGGCTTGACATGGTTGGACCCCTTAAAGGAGGAACCCACAAGCAAAAATACCTACTTGTCATGGTGGATAAATTCACCAAATGGATAGAGGCCAAACCTGTTAAGACGGCCGAATCCGGACCAGTGATAGACTTCATATCAGGGGTCGTACACCGTTACGGCGTCCCCCACAGCATCATCACTGATAACGGCATGAACTTCACGGCCGACGAGGTCAAACTCTGGTGCAAAAACATGGGCATCAAGCTCGACTATGCTTCAGTCTATCACCCTCAAACTAACGGTCAAGTCGAGCGAGCAAATGGTCTAATCATGAGCGGCATCAAACCCAGACTAGTGCGGTCCCTCAAGGAATCTAACACGCACTGCGTAGAGGAGCTCGACTCCGTACTCTGGGGGTTGCGGACCACGCAGAATCGCACTACCGGATTCACACCATTCTTTATGGTATACGGCGCAGAGGCAGTTTTGCCCTGCGATATAATTCATGACTCACCTCGCATGTGCATGTATGAAGAAAGAGAAGCCGAGCTTGATCGGCAGGACAGTTTGGACGCCTTGGAGGAGAAGCATGACGTGGCAAAAGCCCGTTCCACATTCTATCAACAGCAGGCTCGGAGATATCAAAGCAGAGAAGTACGGGCCAAAACTCACAATGTTGGTGAGTTAGTTCTATGCCTGCCGGACAAGAAAAAGGACAAACTCAAGCCCAAATGGGAAGGTCCCTTCATCATCGACCAAGTCCTGACCGGCGGAGTGTACCGTCTGCGAAATGCATCGGATAACCGACTCGAGCCAAACCCATGGAACGCAGCCCGTCTCCGAAGATTCTACGCCTAGCGCCGGATTCTGAGTTTGTCTCCTTCCTCCGTCTATATTTTATATAGTAGTTGTCTTATATTTCTCCCCTTCTCCTCCCTTTTTCTCTTACAGCCTTTGAAGGCTCGTTCGTGCTTTGTTCGCACACACTTGACGCGCTATCCGTGCTCATTATACCTGGGGGCTTCTTTAACAGAAGCTTATTTATACGGGCTTCATGCCCAACACATGTGTCAAACTTCCGCATGTACCTTTTATTCACCATTATATGCATCAATATGACTTAAGTTTTGGCCAAGCTGGGTTGCCTGGCTCCTGTGCTTACCCCTACGTTCCCGATTGTTCGGCTAGGTGGTAAAGGGAGCACCTCTGCGATTGTTACTACCGGGTCAGCCGGATGTGTACCTCAGACTGGGTGAAGCCGAAAGCTAGCGTTCTTAAGGGAATATTCAGTCGGTGAACTAAAAGACGATTTCTTACCTATTTATTTATCTGCCCCTAGATGTTTTTCTGCTTTTTTCGCAGTCCGGACATGCACTTTAGGGCATGCCTCCCAGGCAAAGGAACCCCTAACGGAACTATTCTCCCTGGAAGATGTTTCTTACTAACCATGTAGTATAACATAACTAGTTGGGCACTTGTCTGATAAAGCACTAATTGCCCGTACGCCTGGTCTCCACGCATGCCTCGGTTCTTATATAACCGCGAGGGTATTCGGACACACTCCGGACTATTGGGTCCCAAGGTTGAAGCGAAAAGGTCCGCTATGACAAACGATCTACAATTCGGCTAGAAGGCATTTTACATGTCATCTTAAATTACATAGTCAATTCGACTAATTGTATTCCTCTTCAATGCCATCTAATAGGCTGTCTAGTTTACAGTCCTGCTGGGAATACTTTGCGGCCAACTCTACTTGGCCGTACACTAAGCTCACAGGGATCTCCTTCCCATCGGGCCCCACAGGTCCGACCTCGGCCATGTGGTTTGGGTCAGCCTTCGTGTACCGCGTCTTCATCATGGTGCAGGCCTCCCTGGCGCCTTGACGGCAGGCCAATATCTTCCATAATCGGAAGCTCCGCCGCGCTCCCTGAAGCCTCTCTGCAAGCTCTCCAAGGCCTTCGGGCAGGGAGACAGATGGCCACAAGGCCTGGGCGACGCCTTTCATCACCTGCCAAACTCGTTCGTGCATTTGCAAGAGCTCGGGAAGAAGGTCACCCATAGAACCAGGCATTTCCTCTGCAGGACGGCCTGTGAGCATACCTACAGACATACCTCTGTTAGTCGACTTCCTCGCCGAACTCTTTTTCAAAGTTCGTTCAAGCACTTACTAAAAATGCCGCGTCGATGCCGCTGATTCTCCTTAACGGAGTAAGACAGCTGGGCACGAACATCCTTTAGTTCCTCCCCCAGCTAGGTGTTGGCATCTTGGAGATCATTTTTCTCTTGCCTCACCCTTTAACCGGCGCATGAGTTGTTGCTTGTCCAGATCTATCCCGGCGCCATCTGCAATATTATTGTCAGACTTATACACACGCCGCACTTCACAAATTACTTATCTTTTGAAGCATATATTACCAGAGGGGGTCTCTTTTGCTTCCCCCGCTGCGGCTAGTGCGGCCTCAAGTTGGGCTTTGCACTCCTCCAGCTCCTGGGACAGTTGGGTATTCTTTTTTGTAAGATCCTGCATAATAAATGATCCTTAAATCAGTTATTCTAACTACTTCAAGTCTCGGGGGCTACTGGCATATATCACTGTCAAATTTTCTCACCCGTATGTCTTTTACATACTGCTCCGTGGCTCTGGCTAGACCAGTTTGAGCGGCACGGAGGTGCGCATCTCCCGAATTGAAGGCATCCAATGCCTCTGGGGAGAAACATGCATCACGAAGAACTGTCCGGCGACGCCTGTGATTCATGGCACTCTCCACCTCGGAATTGGTGGCAGATAACCTATCAGCATCCTCTGTCGGAGGAGCATCCGACGCACGCCTCGTGTTTGCCTTCGCTTCTGGACCTGGCTTTGGAGCCTGGCGAGCGGAGGATTGATTGGCAACCTCTCCGGATACAGTCCGGCGAGCGCTCTTCTTCCTGAAAAATCACGAGCGTTAGTATGCCTCCCGGAAAATCACGAGCGTTAGTATCCTCTTCTTCCTGGAAAATCACGAGCGTTAGTATGCACACATTGGCATCCACCACCACTAGTGGGATGTGCGACGCTCTCTGTGGACGGATCTTTCTCGTCAGCAAATCCTCTAACCAAATACTAGTAGCTTATATTGGCAATTTTCTAAGGAGTACACTTTTCTGAAAGAAGCACCAATCTATTTTTCTTTATTTGTACACAGTGTCACAACTTTGACCCAAAGGTCCAGAGCTATTTTAGGGTGATTAGCATAGTACTCGGAGACTGATTGTAAGCATGATTTTCATTAGTTGTCACACTGATTGTAAGCATGAGCAGATGGAAGATTAGGTTAGTGTGAAGCTTACCTTAAACCCTACCGCCGCCGTTGAAACGAGGCGAGCGTCAAGGGAACCGTGGAGAACGGCGGGGAAGCAACATCGCGCCATCCGTCCTCCTCTTGCGGTGGGAGAACGAATACTCCTGTGGCTCCGGCTGGCTCTGCACCCACACGAACGGCACATCATACTCAATCGATTCGTTATCCTCTGGGTGCTCAACCTTCGACCTATACGTCCACTGAGGGAGTCCTAGATTAAGGGGACCTCGGACACCCGGACTATATACTTTGGCCGGACTGTTGGACTATGAAGATACAAGATTGAAGACTTCGTCTCGTGTCCGGATGGGACTCTCCTTTGCGTGGAAGGTAAGCTTGGATATTCAGATATGTAGATTTCCTTCTCTGTAACCGACTCTATGTAACCCTAGCCTCCTCCGATGTCTATATAAACCAGAGGGTTTAGTCCGTAGGACAACAACAATCACAATCATAGGCTAGCTTCTAGGGTTTAGCCTCTACGATCTCGTGGTAGATCAACTCTTGTAATACTCATATCATCACGATCAATCAAGCAGGAAGTAGGGTATTACCTCCATCGAGAGGGCCCGAACGTGGGTAAAACATCGTGTCCCCTGCCTCCTGTTACCATTAGCCTTAGACGCACATTTCGGGACCCCCTACCCAAGATCTGCCGGTTTTGACAGCGACATTGGTGCTTTCATTGAGAGTTCCACTTTGTCGTCGCTGTAAGGCTTGATGGCTCCTTCGATCATCTTCAATGATGCGGTCCAGGGGGAGGTTTTCCTTCCCGGACCATATACGACGGCTTCGTACTGCGGGCCAGCTCGCTTGGCCATCTGGAGTAGATCGATAGCTATGCCCCTGGCCATCAGGTCAGGTTTGGAAGCTTGAACCATACTGCCGACATCCGCGGAGACTTGATCTTCGACGGATTCGAGCCCATGATAGGTGCGCCGAACGGTCACGAAGGGCATGACCTTGATCTCCCGTCGGACAGTATTCAGGAGATCGCGCCTGCGGTGGTGCCGGGAATCAATCTGGAGCAGATCGTGCCTTCTGAGGGCGGGTGGATGGACCCCACCACGGAAGCCGCACACTCATCGGCGTCGGAGTCGAACACTGATTCCACCTCCTGCGAGAGTGGTGTCATCGGATCCTCAGACTAGTCTCCGGCCACAGGATCCAAACCGCGTGCATCCATGCCTATCGAATCTGATTGGGCACCGATCATGGAGTTCACCACCGCGGATACTTTTCAGCACTCGCCCTTGGGTGACGTGCTAAATTCATTAAGGTCTCTTTCCTTGTCAGGAGATTCTTGGCCGAACTATGTCCAGCTCGAGTGGGGAGCGGACGACGAAGAAATTCCTCTCCCACCCGACACCCACTTTATAGCCACTGTCGATGACTTAACTGATGTGCTTGACTTCAACTCCGAAGACATCGACGGTATGGACGACGATGCAAGAAAAGAACAGGAACCACCGCTTGTAGGGCGCTGGACAACCACCTCATCATATGATATATATATATATATGGTGGACATACCAAAAGAAGGTGATGGTGACGATACAACGAAGGATAATCCCCTCGATAAGCCACCAAAGCGGCACCGTAGATGCCGCTCTAAATCCCGCCACAGTAAAAACAGCGACAACAGCGCAAGAAATAATAATACCCCGGTTGACTCCAAAGGAAACGACGACCCCATGGACCCAGCGATGGAGCAGGATGAGCCAGGGGACAATGAGCATAGTCCGAAGCCGACGTCAGATGACACCGATCCCTAGGGTAAAATCCACCAACCTGTCTCCGGAGAAGAGAACAGCCCAGACGTTGATGCACTCATCATCCCAAAAAAACTCTTGGAACAAGAGAACCTCCACAGAAGGCTTATCGCCACCGCGAGGAGCCTAAAGAAGCAGAAGCAAAGGCTTAAGGCCGCGCAGGATACGCTCAACTGCAGGTGGGACAAAGTGCTCGACACAGAAGAAAAATACAGCGATGATCGTCACACAAAGAGCTATCCAAAGCTCAAGTTGCTACCCGAATTCGGCGACGAGGCCGTAGAGCCCATTCAGCCGAAAACGACCGATCAGCCAGACCAACCGCCCCGTGGCTGTGACAAGACGGCTAACGATGCCGCACACAAGTCAGCACATGATTACGTGAGATCTTGGACAAAAAGTCCGGTATGGCCAAATCCATCTACGGATCTAGGAAGCGCGCTCCAGCACAGGACCAGAGCTACCGAAACGATCACATTGATCGAACACCAGCTAGGAATCAGAAGCAAACACAACAACCATCGACAGCATGCCATGACACGGCCAAATACAGGGGTGCCGCACACCCCCTGTGCTTCACCGATGAGGTGCTGGATTACGAATTTCTGGAAGGATTTAAACCCGTGAATATAGAGGCATACGACGGAACTACAGACCCTGGGGTCTGGATCGAGGACTTTATCCTTCATATCCACATGGCTCGTGGAGATGATCTCCACGCCATTAAATACCTACCCCTCAAATTAAAGGGACCAGCTCGGCACTGGTTAAAAAGCCTTCCCGAAAACTCAATCAGAAGTTGGGAAGAGCTCGAGGATGCTTTCAGGGCCAATTTTCAAGGGACCTATGTCCGACCTCCGGACGCAGATGACCTAAGTCACATAATTCAACAGCCTGGAGAGTCAGCCCGAAAGCTCTGGAACAGATTTCTTACTAAAAAGAATCAAATAGTCGATTGCCCGGACGCCGAAGCCTTAGCGGCTTTCAAACACAGTATCCGGGATGAATGGCTTGCCAAACACCTTGGTCAAGAAAAGCCGAGGACAATGGCAGCCTTAACAAGCCTTATGACCCGCTTTTGCGCGGGCTAGGATAGCTGGCTGGCCCGTAGAGGCACCAGCGACCCAAGCACATCCGAAGTTAGGGATGGCAACGGAAGCCGCGACGCAACAAAAACAAGCGTTGAAACAATGATGGTAGCCCAGAGAACACGAGGGTCAATGCTGGATTCAGGGGCTCTCGACCCAGTCAACGGAACAAGCCATTTAAAGGCAGCAGAGATGGACCGTCCAGCCTAAACAAGATTATAGACAAATTATGTTAGATTCACGGCATCTGCTAAACTAGAGTGTTGGGTTTTCAAGTAGGCCGGCAAGCTGAATGCCGAACAAAAGGGAAGGGAGACGCCAAGTGAAGACGAGGATGAGCCTCGTCAGCCGAACACTGGAGGACAGAAAAAATTCCCACCAGAAGTCAAAACAGTAAATATGATTTACGTAACTCACATTCCAAAGAGAACGCGCAAACGCGTACTCCGAGACATATACGCTGTTGAGCTCGTCGCCCCCAAATTTAATCCCTGGTCGGCCTGCCCGATCACCTTTGATCGCAGGGACCATCCGACTAGTATCCGGCATGGAGGATCGGACGCATTGGTGCTCGACCCAATAATTGATGGATACCATCTCACATGAGTCCTCATGGACGGCGGCAGTAGTCTAAACCTGATATATCAGGACACTGTGCGCAAAATGGGGATAGACCCCTCAAGAATCAGCCTAAGCAACACTACCTTTAAAGGAGTAATACCAGGCGTCGAGGCCCACTGTACGGGCTCTCTAGTACTAAAGGTTGTATTTGGTTCTCCCGACAACTTCAGAAGCAAGGAATTAACCTCCGACATCGCTCCATTCCGAAGTGGCTATCACGCACTACTTAGAAGAACGGCCTTCGCTCGTTTTAATGCAGTACCGCATTACGCCTACCTCAAACTTAAGATGCTCGGTCCACGCGGTGTCATCATAGTTAGCGGAAATACAGAGCGTTCCTTACGCGCGGAAGAATATATAGCGGCTCTAGCAGCCGAACACTGAGCGACCCCTCCAACCAGGATAAATGGTCGATCGTCAATACCACGGACACGGTTAGGCGAGTCCAGCGCTCCACCCAATGTAATAGCCTGGTTGGGATTTCCCCATAAAAGATGCTAGGGGCTGCCCGCAAAAAAAGCCCATAGTTTGGCTCGACCCTATCAATACAATAGCATATTGCATTTTCATTGTTCGTTCAGATTAACGAACACCTCGTACGAAGTCTTTCACTGGGTTTTTTCTTTTTACAGATGATCATCGTGCTACACCCTTCCAGGATACGGCACAACAAAGATAAAGGCGCAGACGTGCAGCAGGGCCCCGCTCAAAGGTTTCTTTTTAGATTAAGACCCTTGGTAAAACTTTTTTAATGTCTATTGTTGCTTCTTCCCCTCCGGAAACTTTATACAACCGGGAGGGATACTGGCGTTTTTGGCATTTTTGGTCACACCAGATTACTGCTCATACCTGGAAACTCAGGGCTTATTGTCAAGGGCGTTATTCAGCCCAGTACACATTATAAAGTCCGAATACCTTAGGGAGTGTTCGGCGTCGTGAGTTTGGCCTTATATCCATCATCTCCGAATCATGTCTTTGGTCACATGTTGGGTTTGCCCGGCTCCCGTGTTTTGCTACCTTACGTTCCGTTCTATCGGCTAAGGCGGCACCGGGAGAACTACTGCGATTGTGCCCTGGTTCATCTGGACGAGCACCTCAGTAGAGAAAGCCAAAAACTGACTGTCATGATACAGCGCGAGACTGGTCAACCACTCGATGACCCAGCGGAATCTTCGCGATTCCTCCGCATTAACGAAGGACCGGTTTCCCGGTCATGTACATACGCGCACCATATCCGACTGAACATGAAAGTACCAGGGGCTATATAGTAGCCCCACTGTCAAACTCCTATGGCTAAGTGAAAGTGTTAAAGCTATATAGTCTGGTTGCCTGGTTCGCCGCGCTATCACCTCCTTAATGGAACAAGACATTGGATCAAGTGTGACTAAGCGTTTCCTCGAACACCCCCGCATTATATGCGTGGGGGCTGAAGCCGACGATTGCAAACTTTCAGGTTATATACATACATAAACGGCCGCACAGGAGTCATTATAATACTTTCGGGCAAAAGTATAAACACAGCCTTTATAATCACAATAGCATTGTCTTTACAATTGCGATACATGTCATTCGAACATAGCACTCTTCGAGCACAGAGCCTCTATTAAACGGGCACCTTCTAAGACTTCTTCAAAATAGTGCTCGGCCGGGTCCTGGCCGTCCGCGCACTCCGGGTTGCAATAGCGGTGGCTTCCATCCTAGCCCAGTATGTTTTAACACGGGCAAGAGCCATCCGCGCACCCTCTATGCACGTCGACCTCTTCACAGCATCGATATGCAACACAGCACCAAGGAATTGTTGCACCAATCCAAAATAGTTGTCCGGGCTTGGTCCTTGTGGCCAAAGATGATCCACGAGAGACCTCATAGCAAGCCCAGACAACCTGTGGAGTTTGGCCCATGCGGCCATCTTTTCATTCAATGGCAGTGGACGCGTCGGGGCATTGAACTGCGACCAGACTAACCTCTCGGCCTTATGGTCTTTCCGATCTTTGAAAAACTCGGTCGCATCACCAGCACTCTTTGCCAGGTCCGCATATGAGTCTGCCGCACTCCACAACTGATCCAGAGGGGCATACTTCGGATCTCCGAATTTCATCCGCAACAGATAGGGCTTCCCAGCCACGATATCTCCGGCTTCACGAAGCTCCTCCCTCATCCCCCTCATTTCAGAGCGGGCTTCCTTGGCTGCCTCCAGGGCCTTCTTCAGGTCAGCCGCTTTTGCTTGATTTTCCTTTTCAAGAAGCTCACGGCGGTTGGCAGCACCTTCCAGCCCGGTAGCCATCTGGGCTATCTTTTCTTCGCTCCGGCGATGAGCAGACAGTTCAGCTCTTAACTCCTCGACCGCCTTCAGAGTGGCCGCATCACTTATCCGGGCTTGCTCCTTGGCTCGGGCAAGCTCCGCTAGAAGGGTCTCCATGGCAGCGGCTCCATCTGCAGTCACAGCATACTATAGATACTAGCATCATGCTCCTCTTAAACATTTGCTGACAAGCCAAACATACATACCATGGGCCTTGTTAAGCTGCTTGTTAACAAGCGCGATGTCGGCATCGGCCACGTCCAGCTGTCACTTTAATTTGGCAAAATCAGCAGATCGGTCGGCCGCTGGACCCTCAGCCACCTGCACATAAAGCAGCGAGCTTATTACCAGAGATTACAATCCTCTGTTCGCCACGTTGATGGCAACCATAGTCTTAGGGGCTACTATCTATACAGAGCACACTTAGCATGTGCAGAACCATCAAAAATACCTTTTTTGCATACCTCAAAGCCTCTTAGTAGACTCATAAAAGCTTCATTCAAACCGCTTTTCGTGGATGAAATCCTCTCAACCACCGTACCCATTAAGGCATTATGTGTATCTGAGATGGCCGCCCGCTCCAAAAGGCCCATTAGTGTGTCCGTCTGTGTGCCGGACAATCCCGGACTCCTCCTGAAGCTCTCTTTGGGAGCCGGATGTTCCAGACTCCGGGCAGCCAAAGTGTCAACTTCTGGCCTTGGTGGATCAGGAGAAATCCACTGTGACGACACCTCGGGGTCGTCCGCCCCATGTGATGGGGAGGCAGGGGGAGGTGTCTTGCTCTCTGTCATCTCCGGAGGAAGATCCCTTGAGGACGAACTCTGTGGAGAAGGGCTACGAGCCGGACTACAACAAATATGTTTCGGTTACTATCCTTAGAGACAAAGTAGGATATGTTTACCAAAGTACTCTTTTACTTACGGCTCGGTGGAGGGCTGGCCCCCTTGCGGGCGCTGCACGGTAAGGACGCCCCCTAGGGCAGGGCCCTTTGGCGAGGGTTTCTTCCCTCGTTTGGAAGCCTCTGTTTCCAATTCTTTATAGGCAGCCCTTTTCTTACCTTGAGGAGAGGGGATTTTGGATTCCCCTCCCCGATTATCCTCCTTCGCGGAGGCACTTACTCCTCCGATTTGGATGTGTAGAGTGTGAGTCCCACCTGTGGCTTCTCTATTCCTCCCCTCGTCTTCTCTAGATGGCACCTGATACGGCGCGCGCTCAAGCATCCTGGTCAACAAAGGATTCGGCGAGCCTTAGGGAAGAGGGGTCGAACACCTAATCCTCTCTGCCTCCCTCAGCCAGTCCTAGCACAGAGTAATTTTTTAGAATGATGTTATTATAAACATAAAGGATGGTGTGTTCGGCAACAGAAGTATTTACCGGGGTATCCGGACGGTTACAATTGAGACCCGCGTCCTCGGTGGTGTCCGGACACTTTACTCATGATCCAAAGAATAACTCATACATATCTTTGAGCGTCATGCTGAAGAATTGTTGAACGGTTCGCGGTCCTTCTGGGTTGAACTCCCACATACGGAGAGGACAACGTTGGCAGGGCAGGACTCGATGAACCAGCATCACTTGCATTATCTTGACAAGACTGACATCCCTCTTGAGAAGGTCTCGGATGCGGCTTTGCAATGTCGGCACATCGTTAGCCGGCCCCCAGTCCAGCCCCTTGTTGACCCATAATGCCAGTTGTAGTGGAGGACCCGAGCAGAATGCTGGGGCAGCCACCCGCTTTGTACCTCGGGGAGCGGTGATGTAAAACCACTCCCGCTGCCATAAATCAGAAGTCTCCATGAAAGAACCCTTTGTCCATGGGGCGTCAGCGCCTTTGCTTATTATAGCGCCTCCGCACTCTGTGTGACGCCCGTCGATCACCCTCGGCCTCACATTGAAAGTCTTGAGCCACAGGCCGAAGTGGGGGGTGATCCGGAGGAAGGCTTCACACACGACTATAAACAACGAGATGTGAAGGATGGAATCCGGAGCTAGATCGTGGAAATCTAGTCCTTAGTAGAACATGAGCCCTCTTACGAAGGGATCAACGCTAAAACCTAGCCCTCGGAGAAAGTGGGAGATAAAAACAACGCTCTTGTTGGGTTCGGGAGTGGGCACGACCTGCCCTTGAGCAGGTAGCCTGTGCGAAATCTCGGCGGTGAGATACCTGGCCTCTCTAAGCTTCCGGATGTCCTCCTCTGTGATGGAGGAGGCCATCCACCGGCCTTGAAGATTGGATCCGGACATGGTCGGAGGACCAAAGTGCTTTAGCTTGAGCCTTGGGTGTTGGAACTCGAGGTGCGGGAGGGGAAGGATCAAGCGTGGGAAGAAAAGGGCAGGCCTTGGCCCCTTTATAAAGAGGACGAGTATCAAGCGTCCCCCACGTGACCGTTTGGGACTTGCCTAAAATCGAGGAGTCATATTAAACAAACACGGTTGAGTTACCCACACCTGTATTAATGAGAATCCCGTGATAAAGGGGACACGATCTCTGCTTCGACAAGACGTGCCAATAAAACTGCCTCACAGGTCGTGTAGGGTCTGGTTAGGAAAAACGGTTCGAATAAAGACTGAGTGGTGGTGGGACGTCACTTTATGAAAAGCTGTCAGCGGATTAGATTTGTGGAATATTATACTCTCTACGGTGGTATGTGGAATTTGTTTTGCAGAGCCGGACACGATCCTTGTGTTCTAAATCTTTTACGAAGTATTCAGAGAAGGAACCCGCCTTGCAATGCCGAAGACAATTTGCACGCGGACTCATCGTCATGGAAGCCTGGTTCAGGGGAAACTGAAGGAGTCCTGGATTAAGGGGTCCTCGGACAGTCGGACTATATACTTTGGCCGGACTGTTGGACTATGAAGATACAAGATTGAAGACTTCGTCCTGTGTCCGGATGGGACTCTCCTTTGCGTGGAAGGCAAGCTTGGATATTTGGATATGTAGATTTCCTTCTCTGTAACCGACTCTGTGTAACCCTATCCTCCTCCGGTGTCTATATAAACCGGAGGGTTTAGTCCGTAGGACAACAACAATCATAATCATAGGCTAGCTTCTAGGGTTTGGCATCTACGATCTTGTGGTAGATCAACTCTTGTAATACTCATATCATCAAGATCAATCAAGCATGAAGTAGGGTATTACCTCCATCGAGAGGGCCCGAACCTGGGTAAAACATCGTGTCCCCTGCCTCTTGTTACCATTAGCCTTAGACGCACAGTTCGGGACCCCCTACCTGAGATCCGCCGGTTTTGACACCAACACCCACCACCTCTACCTGACTTTCGCCTCGGGCGAATCTGTCTGCTCGATCACCCAGAGGAGATACTCGATGAACTTGAAGGACTGTGGTGTGACTGCCGCCAAGGAGTACATCGCCGCCCTCATCACCGTCGTCTCGCTCTTTTGCATACATTGCCACATGGCCCTCACCGTCCTCGAAATCTCCCACTCATTGTCAAACCAAGTAAGGATCTCCTTCATCCTGGCTAACTTTGCCTGGTTGCCACAGGTGATCTGCCTGATTCGCTGCTGCATCCTCTCCATAGATGTCCTTCTGAGTGGTCTGGTGCTAGCTTTGGAAGATGGGAGGAGAGACGGTGGTCTTGCAATAGATAAGAGGGAGAGGTCAGACGGTGGTTTTGGAATGGACATGATGGAGAGGAGAGGAGGTGGTTTTGCAATGGAGAAGAGGGAGAGGCGAGATGGTGGTTTTGGAATGGAGATGATGGAGAGGAGAGGAGGTGGTTTTTCAACGGAGAAGAGGGAGAGGAGCGCGCGGCAGCAATTTAGGATTGGACGAGAGGGCCGCGTGCTGTGACTCGATCAAAATCAAAATCAATTTACCCTTCAATTAAGAAAGTGACCCCACATTAAATAGTCCCCCTTTTATTCTAGGTCATAATTGACCATGATTTCACAAATAAAATATATGTTATATGTTGCAAAATTAATATAATTTGAAAGTACATTCAGATATGAACCAAATGATACAATTTTTGGTGACATGCATTTCACATTTTTCTTGTCAAATACAGTACATGGTCAAACTTCGACCCAAAATACGCAAAACAAAAAAAATACTTCCAAGACCAGCGCCGCTCTTCCGCTCTTCTCCTCTTAAACCACGTCGCTCCTCTCATGTTCCAATCTAAATCCAGCGCCGCCCCTCTCCTCATCCACTTCAAAACCACCTCCCCTCCTCTCCTGTTCCAATCCAAAACCAGTGTCGCTTGATACGTCTCCAACGTATCTATAATTTTTTATTGTTCCATGTTATTATATAACCCGTTTTGGATGTTATTGGGCTTTACTTTACACTTTTATATCATTTTTGGGACTAACCTACTAACCGGAGGCCCAGCCCAAATTGCTGGGTTTTTTCAATTTCAGTGTTTCGAAGAAAAGGAATATCAAACGGAGTCCAAATGGAATGAAACCTTCGGGAGCGATCTTTTTGGAACAAACGCAATCCAGGAGACTTGGAGTGGACGTCAAGAAGCAGCCGAGGCGGCCACGAGGCAGGAGGCGCGCCCTAGGGGGGTGGGCGCGCCCCCACCCTCATGGGCCCCTCGTGGCTCCCCTGACCTATCTACTTCGCCTATATATATCCATGTACCCTGAAAATATCCAGGAGCACCATGAAAAACTATTTCCACCGCCGCAATCTTTTGTATCCGCGAGATCCCATCTTGGAGCCTTCGTCGGTGCTCCGCCGGAGGGGGAATCGACCATGGAGGGCCTCTACATCATTTCCAAGGCCTCTCCGATGAGTTGTGAGTAGTTTAACACAGACCTTCGGGTCCATAGTTATTAGCTAGATGGCTTCTTCTCTCTCTTTGCATCTCAATACAATGTTCTCCTCGATCTTTTTGGAGATCTATTCGATGTAACTCTTTTTGCGGTGTGTTTGTCAAGATCTGATGAATTGTGGGTTTATGATCAAATTTATCTATGAGAAATATTTGAATCTCCTATGAATTCTTCTATGTGTGATTGGTTATCTTTGCAAGTCTCTTCGAATTATCAGTTTGGTTTAGCCTGCTAGATTGATCTTTCTTGCAATGGGAGAAGTGCTTAGCTTTGGGTTCAATCTTGCGATGTCCTTTGCCAGTGACAGCAGGGGCAGCAAGGCACATATTGTATTGTTGCCATCGAGGATAAAAAGATGGGGTTTATATCATATTGTTTGAGTTTATCCCTCTACATCTTGTCATCTTGCTTAATGCGCTACTCTTTTCTTATGAACTTAATACTCTAGATGCAGGCAGGAGTCGGTCGATGTGTGGAGTAATAGTAGTAGATGCAGGCAGGAGTCGGTCTACTTCTCGCGGACGTGATGCCTATATACATGATCATGCCTAGATATTCTCATAACTATGCACTTTTCTATCAATTGCTCGACAGTAATTTGTTCACCCACCGTAATACTTATGCTATCTTGAGAGAAGCCACTAGTGAAACCTATGGCCCCCGGGTCTATCTTTTATCATATAAGTTTCCCATCTATCTTTATTTTACAATCTTTACTTTGCAATCTATATCATAAAAATAGCAAAAATATTTATCTTATCTTATTATCTCTATCAGATCTCACTTTCACAAGTTACCGTGAAGGGATTGACAACCCCTTTATCGCGTTGGTTGCGAGGTTCTTGTTTGTTTGTGTAGGTACGAGGGACTTTTGAGGAGCCTCCTACTAGATTGATACCTTGGTTCTCAAAAACTGAGGGAAATACTTACGCTACTTTGCTGCATCACCCTTTCCTCTTCAAGGGAAAACCAACGCAGTGCTCAAGAGGTAGCAAGAAGGATTTCTGGTGCTGTTGCCGGGGAGGTCTTCGCTCAAGTCAAGACATACCAAGTACCCATCAGAAAATCATCTCCCTCGCATTACATTATTTGCCATTTGCCCTCCCGTTTTCCTCTCCCCTACTTCACCCTTGCCATTTTATTCGCCCTCTCTTTCCCGTTCGCCTCTTTTCTGTTTGCCTCTTGTGTGCCTGCTTGCCCTTATGGCTTTGCCTCTTTCCCGTTCGCCTCTTTTCTGTTTGCCTCTTGTTTGCGTCTTGTGTACCTGCTTGCCCTTATGGATAAACATTAGAAGCTTTATGACTTTACAATTTGAGCATAATAATTTCTTTAGAAACAAGCTTAAAGAACAAAAAAGCTTTATGGGGTACATGAATAAAGAGCGTGATGATATGTCTAAGGAATTTTATGGTTTTAATTCTCAAATTGCTCATCTTGAAAAATCAATAGCCCAAATTTCTGATAAGCAAGCCACCTTAGTTAATAAGATGGCTGCCAAACCAGAAGGGTTAGGGGAAAATAATGATGAAGATCTAAAAGTTATTGATTTGTCCCCTATTAAATCTTTGTTTTGCAATATGAATCTTGATAATGATGGGACTGGAGATGAGTCAACTTTAGTTAGAAGGCGTCCCAATGATTCGGAGTTTTTAGATCTTGATGCTAAATTTGGTAAAGGTGGGATTGGAGAGGTCAAAACTTTACATAGCAATGAACCAACTATTATGGATTTCAAGGAATTTAATTATGATAATTGTTCTTTAATAGATTGTATTTCCTTGTTGCAATCCGTATGGAATTCTCCTCATGCTTATAGTCAAAATAAAGCTTTTACCAAACATATTGTTGATGCCTTGATGCAATCTTATGAGGAAAAACTTGACTTGGAAGTTTTTATACCTAGAAAAATTTATTATGAGTGGGAACCCACTATTAATATTAAAATTAAAGATCATGAATGCTATGCTTTGTGTGATTTGGGTGCTAGTGTTTCCATGATTCCGAAAACTTTATGTGATGTGCTAGGTTTCCATGAATTTGATGATTGCTCTTTAAACTTGCACCTTGCGGATTCCACTATTAAGAAACCTATGGGAAGGATTAATGATGTTCTTATTGTTTCAAATAGGAATTATGTTCCCATAGATTTTATCGTTCTTGATATATATTGCAATCTTTCATGTCCTATTATTCTTGGTAGACCTTTCCTTAGAACGATTGGTGCAATTATTGATATGAAGGAAGGGAATATTAGATCCCAATTTCCATTAAGGAAAGGCATGGAACATTTTCCAAGAAAGAAAGTCAAATTACCTTATGAATCTATTATGCGTACCACTTATGAATTGAATGCCAAAGATGACAATACTTAGATCTATTGTCGCTTTTATGCCTAGTTACGGGCGTTAAATGATAGCGCTTGTTGGGAGGCAACCCAATTTTATTTTTGTTCCTTGCTTTTTTGCTTCTGTTTACTAATAAATATTTCATCTAGCCTCTGTTTAGATGTGGTTTTATGTTTTAATTTGTATTTGTGCCAAGTAGAACCTATAGGATAACCTACGGTGATAGTTAATCTGATTCTGCTGAAAAACAGGAACTTTTGCGCGCACGAGAATAATTTTAATAAATCACGGAAACGTGATTTTTAGTTGATTCCTTTTGCAGTAGATCAGTAGACTAATTTCCCAGGACTTCCTATTTTCGTAGGATTTATATAGTTCCACAAGTATTCGAAAGTTACAGATTGCTACAGACTGTTCTGTTTTTGACAGATTCTGTTTTTCCTTTGTTGATTGCTTATTTTAATGCATCTATGGCTAGTATCGGGGGTTATGAACCATAGATAAGTTGGAATACAGTAGGTTTAATATCAATATAAATAAAGAATGAGTTTATTACAGTACCTTATGTGGTGGTTTTTCTTTCTTGCACTAACGGAGCTTATGAGATTTACTGTTGAGTTTTGTGTTGTGAAGTTTTCAAGTTTTGGGTAAAGATTTGATGGACTATGGAATAAGGAGTGGCAAGAGCCTAAGCTTGGGGATGACCATGGCACCCCAAGATAATTCAAGGATAACCAAAAGCCTAAGCTTGGGGATGCCCCGGAAGGCATCCCCTCTTTCGTCTACGTCTAACGGTAACTTTACTTGGAGCTATATTTTTATTCGCCACATGATATTTTGCTTGGAGCGTCTTGTATGATATGAGTCTTTGCTTTTTATTTTACCACAATCATCCTTTATGTACACACCTTTTGGGAGAGACACACATGATTCAGAATTTATTAGAATACTCTATGTGCTTCACTTATATCTTTTGAGCTAGATAATTTTGCTCTAGTGCTTCACTTATATCTTTTAGAGAACGGTGGTGGTTTCATTTTGTAGAAATTGTTGGTCTATCATTCTTAACTTAAATTATTTTGAGAGTCTTTTAGAACAGCATGGTATTTGCTATGGTTATAAAATTGGTCCTAGAATGATGGGCATCCAAGTTGGGTATAATAAAAACGATCATAGGAAGTGAATTGGATACTATGATCAATTTTATGCTTGATAATTGTTTTGAGATATAAAGGTGGTAATATTAGAGTCATGCTAGTTGGGTAATTGTGAATTTAAATAATTTTTGTGTTGAAGTTTGTGATTCCCGTAGCATGCACGTGTGATGAACCATTATGTGATGAAGTTGGAGCATTATTTATTTATTGATTGTCTTCCTTATGAGTGGCGGTCGGGAACGAACGATGGTCTTTTCCTATCAATCTATCCCCCTAGGAGCACGCTCGTAGTACTTCGTTTCAATAACTTGTAGATTTTTGCAATAAGTATATGAGTTCTTTATGACTAATGTTGAGTCCATGGATTATACGCACTCTCATCCTTCCCCCATTGCTAGCCTCTCTTGTGCCGCGCGAACTTCGCTGGTACCATACAACCACCATATACCTTCCTCAGAACAGCCACCATACCTACATATTATGGCATTTCCATAGCCATTCCGAGATATATTGCCATGCAACTTTCCATCGTTCCATTTATTATGACTCGCTCCATCATTGTCATATTGCTCTTTGCATGATCATGTAGTTGACATCGTATTTGTGGCAAGGCCACCTCCATAATTTTTCATACATGTCACTCTTGGTTCATTGCATATCCCGGTACACTGCCGGAGGCATTCACGTAGAGTCATATTTTGTTCTAAGCATTGAGTTGTAATTCTTGAGTTGTAAATCAATAAAAGTGTGATGATCTTCATTATTAGAACATTGTCCCAAGTGACGAAAGGATGATGAAGACTATGATTCACCCACAAGTCGGGATGATACTTCGGACTTTATGAAAAATAAAAGATGCCAAAGAAGGCCAAATAAAAAAAGAGGCCAAAGAAGCCCACCAAATAAAAAAATGAGAGAAAAGAGAGAAGGGACAATGTTACTATCCTTTTTCCACACGTGTGCTTCAAAGTAGCACCATGATCTTGATGATAGAGAGTCTCCTATGTTGTCACTTTCTTATACTAGTGGGAATTTTTCATTATAGAACTTGGCTTGTATATTCCAATGATGGGCTTCCTCAAAATGCCCTAGGTCTTCGTGAGCAAGCAAGTTGGATGCACACCCACTTAGTTTCTTTTGTTGAGATTTCATACATTTATAGCTCTAGTGCATCCGTTGCATGGCAATCCCTACTCGCTTACATTGATATCTATCAATAGGCATCTCCATAGCCCGTTGATACGCCTAGTTGATGTGAGACTATCTTCTCCTTTTTTGTCTTCTCCACAACCAACATTCTATTCCACATATAGTGTTATGTCCATGGCTCACGCTCATGTATTGCGTGAAAGTAGAAAAAGTTTGAGAACATAAAAGTATGAAACAATTGCTTGGCTTGTCATCAGGGTTGTGCATGATTAAATAATGTGTGTGATGAAGATAGAGCATAACCAGACTATATGATTTGTAGGGATAGCTTTCTTTAGCCATGTTATTTTGAGAAGATTTGATTGCTTTGTTAGTATGCTTGAAGTATTACTATTTTTATGTCAATATGAACTTTTATTTTGAATCATTTAGATCTAAACATTCATGCCGCAATAAGGAAAATTACATTGACAATTATGCTAGGTAGCATTCCACATCAAAAATTCTGTTTTTATCATTTACCTACTCGAGGACGAGCAGGAATTAAGCTTGAGGATGCTTGATACGTCTCCAACGTATCTAGAATTTTTTATTGTTCCATGCTATTATATTACCCATTTTGGATGTTATTGGGCTTTACTTTACACTTTTATATCATTTTTGGGACTAACCTACTAACCGGAGGCCCAGCCCGAATTGCTGTTTTTTTTGCGTATTTCAGTATTTCGAAGAAAAGGAATATCAAACGGAGTCCAAACGTAATGAATCCTAAGGGAGCGATCTTTTTGGAACAAACGCAATCCAGGAGGCTTGGAGTGGATGTCAAGAAGCAGCCGAGGCGGCCACGAGGCAGGAGGGCGCGCCCCCCACCCTCGTGGGCCCCTCATGGCTCCCCTGACCTACCTCCTTCGCCTATATATATCCACGTACCCTGAAAACATCCAGCAGCACCACAAAAAACTATTTCCACTGTCGCAACCTTCTGTATCCACGAGATCCCATCTTGGAGCCGTCGTTGGCGCTCCGCCGGAGGGGGAATCGACCACAGAGGGCCTCTACATCATCTCCAAGGCCTCTCCGATGAGTTGTGAGTAGTTTACCACAGACCTTCGGGTCCATAGTTATTAGCTAGATGGCTTCTTCTCTCTCTTTGCATCTCAATACAATGTTCTCCTCGATCTTCTTGGAGATCTATTCGATGTAACTCTTTTTGCGGTGTGTTTGTCAAGATCTGATGAATTGTGGGTTTATGATCAAATTTATCTATGAGAAATATTTGAATCTCCTATGAATTCTTCTATGTGTGATTGGTTATCTTTGCAAGTCTCTTCGAATTATCAGTTTGGTTTAGCCTGCTAGATTGATCTTTCTTGCAATGGGAGAAGTGCTTAGCTTTGGGTTCAATCTTGCGGTGTCCTTTGCCAGTGACAGCAGGGGCAGCAAGGCACGTATTGTATTGTTGCCATCGAGGATAAAAAGATGGGGTTTATATCATATTGTTTGAGTTTATCCCTCTACATCTTGTCATCTTGCTTAATGCACTACTCTTTTCTTATGAACTTAATACTCTAGATGCAGGCAGGAGTCGGTCGATGTGTGGAGTAATAGTAGTAGATGCAGGCAGGAGTCGGTCTACTTGTCACGGACGTGATGCCTATATACATGATCATGCCTAGATATTCTCATAACTATGCACTTTTCTATCAATTGCTCGACAGTAATTTGTTCACCCACCGTAATACTTATGCTATCTTGAGAGAAGCCACTAGTGAAACCTATGGCCCCCGGGTCTATCTTTTATCATATAAGTTTCCCATCTATCTTTATTTTACAATCTTTACTTTGCAATCTATATCATAAAAATAGCAAAAATATTTATCTTATCTTATTATCTCTATCAGATCTCACTTTCACAAGTTACCGTGAAGGGATTGACAACCCCTTTATCGCGTTGGTTGCGAGGTTCTTGTTTGTTTGTGTAGGTACGAGGGACTTTTGAGGAGCCTCCTACTGGATTGATACCTTGGTTCTCAAAAACTGAGGGAAATACTTACGCTACTTTGCTGCATCACCCTTTCCTCTTCAAGGGAAAACCAACGCAGTGCTCAAGAGGTAGCATCGCTCCTCTCCCGTTCTAATCTAAAACCAGCACTGCTCCTCGCCTCTTCCATTCAAAAACCACCGCCGATGAGTGAAGGTGTTGTGGAGAAGTAGATCGATGGAGGAGTACAACCGATACATAAGGATCGCAGACGGCGACCCTGTCAAGCTAGCTACGATGTTGGAGATACAGTCTTGGTTTGACAACAAGGACCAACTAGCGGTGAAGGTGACATCCATGGCCAAATATCAGCAACAGAGCAAAAAGGCGGCGATACTCTTGGAGGGAGTCGCGCGGGAGTATATAGAGTTGCTCCTCTGGGCCATGGAGCAAACAGATTCACCGAATCCGATCATGAGGGAGTGGTGGTGGGAGTATCGGGCCCAGATGGAGCATCCACTAGAGATTGAAGGATCGAGCATCTACAGGGTGCCGTTTGTGAGGGTGTCATGCCAGAGCGAGCTGGTGGAGTTTTCCTCGACCGAACCCAACTGCAAGAGGAGAAAAGGAGTTGGCCCGACGACGCTTCCCCGCCATCCTCTCCCTCGCCGTTCACATCGTCTCATGGGGCGATTGTCTGCCGTCGAGGAATAGGAGGGGACTGCCCCACCCACCCCCCCACCCCCCGCTCGCCCAATAGTCGGGCAGGTTATGAATTGTCAGGGGGAGCTTAGATTTATCAGTATTTGCAGGTTGTGAATTGTGTTTTGTGTTGGTATTTTGAGAGTACTTTCAAATATGAATGTCTTTTGAATTTGATATTTGCAGTATTGAGCATATGAAGTATTTTATGAATTCTAGAGATCTATTTTTAGCACTTAAAAATGTAGTTTCATAGGAGTATAAAAGTGCAGACAATGTGATTCTCAGAGAAGAAACTGCAAGTTTCTGTTTCAGATAAGAAACTGCAAGTTCAATTTCAGATAAGAAACTGTAACTTTCAGAGGCGGAGCATTTATATTAACACGGCCCTTTCAAACAGGATTAACATCATGTTGGAAGTTTTATTCATGGTCGAAAATGGAACTACCAGCCAGTTAACATCATGTTGATAAACACTCATGCATAGTACATCTTCATATGATGCACAGTCAAAAAGATATGATATTTTCAAAATGCCCACACAATGTCGAGTGTGCGAAAAACAAAGAAAATGAGAGACGAAGTTTTGGGAAGTGTTGGACGTGGTGTGCGTAGATGACAACGGGGACCCACGTGTCAATAATGGCAGAGGAAAAAAAATTGGAGATATTTTCCCTGCATCAGGTGGAATCGAACCCGGGCGGAACAGCCGTCGGGTAGTGTCACTTGGCCACTGGGCTAGTTCAGTACTTTTGTTACAAATAAGGCACTTCCTCAGGTGGTCGGATTTCCTCCTGTGCCTTTGTGCGCTCGCCGTGGCGCCGCTGTCTGCCGTTGCAAAAATGCTGAACAAACGAGAGGAATCTGGAGAGGACTGTACGTGGAGAGGCGGACAGTCGGGACCAACAAGGTCTATGGTCTTACGCAAGCTAGTGCCTCATTAAAAAAATACTTCCTCCTAATGCTATGCTGACATTGGGGCCCACGGGTTTGTCAACATAGTTACATTTTTTTAGGTGCTTCAACGTAGTTACTATAGGAGATAAATTCACAACAAAGTCAGGGAGTTGGCAGGTATCATTTATGTCACTGGGGCAGCAAGTATCAGCTCGGTTTTGGGTTACCCGTCTAGGCTTTCTTTTTTAACATGCGCATCCCATGACATGCCAGTTTGTATTTTCTTGAGGGCCGTCGTGTATCGACCGGCCTATGGACCTCCCATCCGAGGTTTTATTTTTCCTGAAACATCTGCAGCCTAATTTATGTATTTTATTGAAGAAAACGCAGAGGTCTGTTCTATTTTGCTATAAAAGAATAGGAACGCCTAGTCCAACTTATGTTTCCCTTCTAACTATATTATATATATTTAAATTATTTTATATGTTATTATATATTATTGTTATTGTCATCATATATTTAACAGATACTTACATATGTAAAAAAACAATATCCCACATCTTATTAACTTATAAAAATAATTTCTTAGCAAAAAAATCCTGGATTTTTTGGCAACGAAAGTCCTGGTGATTGTATACAAAAGCTGGGAAAGATTTAAGGACCAATGTCATAATAAATCACTTATTATTTAAATATATTTATAACAAAATGCTTAACCCATGTTTATTTTTTGATAACATTGTTGCGCCCAACCCAACATTATAATTAGAATCAGCCCAGCAAAATCGTGTATTTTGAGAAAGTGTAAATGGCATGTAATTCATTAGGAAAAAATTAAATGGGTTGCATGGACGCTACATTATTTGTTCACCCAGCCCACCTAATGGACTGTAATTCTAAAAAAATCAAACTGATTGTAAATTCTAC
Organism: Triticum aestivum; assembly: GCF_018294505.1. Taxonomy (NCBI): domain Eukaryota; kingdom Viridiplantae; phylum Streptophyta; class Magnoliopsida; order Poales; family Poaceae; genus Triticum; species Triticum aestivum. Next base: position 648,177,036 of record NC_057810.1, read on the forward strand.
CCCACAAAAAAACTGTAAATTCTGAAAAAATGGGTTGAATATGTGCCACATTTTTGGAGGCTGAAATGTGGGCCAATAGGTCGAACCCAACACAAGTCGTTGTCAACTTAGTCAACAAATGATTTTGACATTGTTAGGCGTTGGATTTACATCCAACGACCGGCATCCATCTTCAATCTCTCGTCTTCTTCCTCCAGCGCCGCCGGGACCACCTGCTCCCGCCTCCTGCTGCTAGCAGCTCTGCTTAGCACGCTTCGCTGTGAAGCGCTACACCACTGTTGGCCAGGCCATCCCTCCACCCCTCCGCACCTCCTGTTCTTCTCCACCGACTGCCAAACCACACCACACCAGAACCAGTTAACCCTCGTACACCTCTCCGTCTGCGACTCTACTCCTGCGTCTTCCCATCTCCGGCTCGTTGTTGTCTGGGGCCTCGCCTTGTCCACCACCTTGGATGCGCTCGGCACGGAGTGGTCAACATGGTCAACAAACGACATCCATCGGAAGTAGACTGTGCATGGAGAGGCTGACAGCTGGGTCCACGGCCGCACGCAAGGAAATGCCTCCTTATTACGCGCAAAATAATGATTCCTTCACCTGACAGTTGGGACCCA